>NC_089591.1:17545617-17825617 GCF_019320115.1 Miscanthus floridulus | reverse complement strand
GGAATATATAGGCCAGAGCGTCAATCCTGAGCCCTTGGATCAAACCGACTTGAATGGATGGCGTAGATGCAACCTAGGAGGTGGTGGAGCACTAACATTCGAAGGAGGGGCTGATAGGTGGGGCCCATAGGCTGGCCAACCTGTAGGTGGGGCTAGTCGGTCCCACCTGGTAGCCACCTGCCCTTCGCTTCGGTGGGTTGCCTCCTAGAGTCTTCTAGAACCTTCTAGAGTTGTTTTTGCTATGAATAAGCGCAAGTAATTCTAAGATCTAGGTCCACCTTGATGATTTTCTGGATAAACTCTATAGAAAATACATATTCACCAAAACTCATGGAATTTGTTAGTTTAAACCCCTAAACATTTGTTGGTGATTACTTTCATGCCCTTATACATGTTATATTGATGGTTTATAATGTTTGTTAACTACCATCAACAATGAGGGTGTCGATGATCATTCAGTTTCATAAGCAAGCTTAGGTGAAATGAACGGGGATGTAAACTTCACCTCCTCGAATGGGTTATGGTTGGTTTGCTTCTTTGCCTTTGGACTTTTGGGACAAGGGATAGGTGTGGCAAAAGCAGTTGTTCCCAACTTTTCATCAAGGCCCTCATGGGAAGGTTTTTCTTGGATAAGATTTTCCAAAGGGTAGCCTATGAGAATATCAAACTCATGGATGGCATAGATATGAAAGTCTATGAAAACCTTGATTTTATTAATTATGACTGGCATAGCCCCGACGATCCCACAACACTCGAAAAATAGTCCCAAATGACTTTTAAAGAGTTTATTGGTTGGGACTAGCGGCATGTTACCTAAAAGGTTTTTCACTAGGAATTCTGAGATGATACTAGTTTCGACTATGGGGTTGTGTAGGGCTTCTATGTTTGTTCCCCTTAACGAGCAAGGTTTGGTCATGGAAGGTGAAAGAATATGAATTGCTGTAGAAGAACATTTCACTTCCATTAACCATTCCTTTAACGGTTCCACTCTAGGGGAAACTTCCTTTGTGTGCTTTTTGGGCCGTGATATCGTCGAGGTATTGCCATAATCCCTGAATTTGATATGGAACTCCAAAGGATGAAGTACTCTTTCCTTCGGTGTTTGTGGTTCGGGTGAGGGTCATGAGTCAAATCTAAGGATGATATGGGTTTGGATTCGACTAATAAAGACTCCTCAACACTCGACATGACTTTGGCCTAGAGGGGTTTGGTTCTTATTATGGAAGAAGTGTGTCTGTCCATGAAGTTTTCAAGGAATTTTACTTGTTCTATCATAGGTTTGTGTGTGAAACGACCTTCAGCAGTCATGTCTAGGCATAGGTCAGTGTTGACGGTAGTTATCATTCATTATAAACTTCAATATAACTTGAAATAATGTATGAAAATGATCACCAACATAGACTTAGGGGTTTAAACTGACAATTTCCATGAGTTTTGGTGAATCTGTGTTTTCAGCAGGGTTATTTTAGAAAACCATCATGGGGGATCAAAACGTCAAATTAAATCGCGCTTATCTACGGTGAAAACTACTCTAGAATGTTCTAGAGGACTCTAGAAGCTATGTCACCGAATCAGAGGGCAAGAGGATGACAGATGGGGCTACTGGACCCCACCTATAGGCCGCCTCACCCCCTGGGCCCACTTGTCAGCCCCTCCTTCAAATGTCGGTTGTCCACCGCCTCCTAGGTTGCATCTACGCCGTCCTTTAAGTCGGTTTGATCTGAGGGCTCACGTTGGACGCTCCATCCTATATAACCAGCCCCTGCCCCCCTCCAGATCATGCTGCCATAAGTCAAGTTTGGACTAGAAATTAGGGGTTTCAAAGAGAAGATAATAGAGCTCCAATTCTTCAAGTTTCTAGTATAGGATAGCTAGCAAGGTTCAAGTAGAGTTTGGGCTATTGCTCAGGATTCCAGATTCACCGTCTAGAGGCCAGTATATCCATTATATCCCTCTTATTTTATTACTTTGTGTTACTTCAATATTATGTTGCTATTTATTATGTTCCTAGTTTGCTCTAGTTATATGCTTGATATAGTTATGATTGATGATGAATTTATGCATATGTTCGCAAAGCTCTTAGCTTAGTACTCGAGTGAGTTATGTGGTCGACATTATGTAAGTATGGTGCTTAGATATTGTTTGCCTACAAATGCATTCTGCACTTTGGGTTATGTGGTAGATCACGGATGTGACACTCCTGTTAAGTCCTTTATAGTCCACTCCCCGTTTGTAGAGCAAGTAGAACAAGGTTGTGAAGGGAGAGAAGCTTTGTTCTTGATCTTCCTTAGTAATGTTCCTTATGCATAGATCCAAAGTTAGTTATACTATAGATGAGAGTGTATATATTAGGGTATACAAAAGACTTAGTAAATAAGGAATGATTTAGGAATCTTTTGCTCTTAACGAATCTCCGGCTTAGCCGTACTACATTTTATGAGTCTCTATTTCTATCTCTGGAATACCATTATTACCTTACACTTATCATTTATTTATCCCTTGAGTTACCCCTGCCATAGCATGAGAGTGATTTTATCATAAGTATATATATTTGTCAATATCTCTATGCCAACACAACTCCATAGCTCCTCCCTTGAGTCTCCTTTATTCATTGACACATGGTTATTTCCACGCTAGCAAATATTGCCAACCGTGATTAGTTATCTGCCTATATCATGCAGATGACAGGTAATCACCCGACTTCTACTGACTAAGCATGGCTAAGCATATATTCGATCCTAGACATACATAGGATTCAAGACATATATATATATCTGGACAAGGAAGATATATGCAGCAAGTGGTTCCAATCAACTCCTAGTACTTAATGCATCAACATAAAAGGACTCAAGTTGATAGTTCGAAAACATAGGAAGTTTAGAATGCTCTGGGGCTTGCCTTTCACAAAGGTTTAGGGCTGATTATCTAGACACTTAGGCAACTATTCACCATTAGGCTCACCTTCTCCTAGGGCCTCCTGTTGCTGCAATCCCTGATACTCTTCCTAGGGATCGGCCTCGAACTCCAACACAGTGATTTCTTCCATCGCACCTATTGCATGCACATGCAAAAAGTGAGAATCATGAATGCATAAGAAGGGTCATGGATGACATGACATGATAATTTGCATGGTTAAATGACGACTATCATTAGTATGATAACAAAGTTGAGTTCTTATTTACAGAGTATGTGCATATCTCTTCTCTCGAAAATTCAAGAATCCATACTAAATCCATTTCTAGACCACAACATAGCAGCTAAAAGTTTAGATCATAACTGGAGTTCTTCTCAAATAAATGTGATGATCTTGGACTTTCTCAAAAGATTATAAAATTGCCTACAACTTTCATTTGATCATCAAAAGGTTATTCAGCTTCTATCCTAGTCAAACAAGACAATTTCCCAGATCTGTCTAGAAATTCTAGAGAGTAAGCATTTTGGGAGACCAACTTCTAACAGCTATAACTCCTAAACTATTTGGACTATTGCCCTAAAATTTTTACACAAGCAATATAAGTAAGTTATCTACAACTTTGTTACTGACAAGATTCATAGCAAACATCACCTTACCCATGCAATTTACTTAACAACCAAAACTGTCCAAACAGTCACTAAAATCGAATTATAGAGGACTTAATATTTCACTGCATATAAGCAATCAAATTTGGGCACAACCAATGGTACCAACAGTTCATAGGAATCATACACACTCTAGAAAATATGATGGTCAAGCCCAAATAAATTATTTACATGCCTTTATTAATTTATTTGGACACTAAGGTGAAATAAGGAAAATATATCAAAATTGCACAATAAATTCTGAGAAAATTACAGTAGCCTACATATGACCCCAAAAGTCTACTGTACAAATTTTATGCCATTTGGGTAAGTATAGCCATCTTTACAAAAATGACAAGTTGCATAGGCTTATTTTAGCAAAAATAGTTTAGTCTAGTGAAAAGTGTTAAACAACAGATTTCATATTTTTCTTAGCTTTGCTAAAGCCCATTAAAACTGTACAAAAATTTGCATGACAATATGTTACTTATTTTTATCCTTATGAATTTCCTCATAAAACACCATTTATTAAAATATAAATAGCAAGACTGTACTCTAATATTTTTCCTAAATAGATCAAGTCAACACAAGATCAGCAAAATTAGAATCACAATTTTATCACTTTCCTAGCTCAAGTTATGCATTTTACAAGATTGAAAACAATTTAAAAGCACTTATTTAGCTCCATTTAATTCTTGTAGAAAAACATCCCAAATAGTAGGTTTCATATTTTTATCAAATAGTACACTTCATGATCAATCCAACAAAATTTGGTTCACCCAAAATGGACATCTATAACTCTACTTATGAATTTTCAAATTCACAAGCATTTCATGAAAAGAATAAAAAGAAAACCTAAACTATAGCCGCTAACAGTTGGGACCCGTTGGTCAGTGACACTAGGGTTGGGGAGGCGCTCTAGCCAGCTCTATCTCACCGGTGGTGAGTTCACCAGTGACGAGGGTGATACCAACATGTTCCTCTCATCAAGCCACGTCGGTTGGTGGTGAAGACGTGACCTAGGGTTCACCAAAGATGGCTCACCGACGATAATGGCGGATGGCGAAGGTAGCACGGTGGTACGGCGGCGTTCTCTAGCCATCACATGCGCCAATATACCATCCTTAGCACCATTAGTATCTAGACATACACAAAAACTAGAATACCCCGTGAGATCAATAAAAGAGGCAAGGGTCTAGTTTTCACAAAATAAACTCAAGTCTAGTTACTCAACCTATGCATGCTAGTTTTCCATTTCATCAATAAATCCTACAGCTAGAATACACCACACAAGCATGGATATTGAATTTAAAACTTGTGCCATGTAGGCAAACATATGAAATGCATATTCAAATGCATCAATCAAGTTTATGAGCTTGCACCCCTACTTATGTGCTTCAAATTTTCATTGATCCCCTTACTTTAATATTTCTCTCCCTATGTCAAAGTTCTCCCCCTTTGTTATCTTTTCACTATCTTTGTGCATTACTTCTCCCCCTTTGTCATCAATGACCACAAAGGTTCAATTTTAGATAGGTTAAGATTATCAATGTCAATCAATGGGGTGAGGATTATTTTCCCAAATTTAGTTCAATCTAGATCACTTGCCAAAGATATTTAACTTGGCTTGATCCAAGGACAAGCTTCTTCACACCTCATTTCAAGGGTTATCTTGTACCATGTTGAGTTAAACACTTATAGCTCATTTTCTAGATCAAACACTAGGTTCACAAGCCCACAAACATGTCATATGCTACCACTAGATCAAGTCAAGCATAGAAGCAATAGTGGTACCATATAAGCATCAAATTCATTTGATTTTCATGAATGAGCCTATAAAACATGAGGAATGACTAGATGCACTAAACAAGTCCTTAGCAAAGGATGTATACATGCCAATCAACTTTTACCTTGGATTGCTCAAAGGAGAGGCATGTCATATAAGTGGGGGGGGGTGCATCAACACATATTTGAGAAATCCAGTATGTTCAACTCATTCCTTAGCTTGTAGAACCTCTTCTCATCTAATGGCTTGGTGAATATGTCGGCAAGTTGATCTTCGGTGCCCACACTCTCAATGCAAATGCCCCATTTTTGTTGATGATCTCTTATGAAATGATGGCGGACACCAACATGCTTTGTTCTTGCATGTTGAACCAGATTGTTGGTTAGCTTGATTGCACTCTCATTGTCACATAGCATATATATCCTTATCCTATGAGTCTTACTAGTATGACAGGATCATGTAGATTGCTATGCTACAGGACTCTGATAGAAGTCGAGTGATTGTCTGTCACTCACGAGAGTTAGGAAATGTATTATTGTTACTATTATCATGTTACTATCACATGGAATATATGTGGATAATAATTGGAGACCGAGCGGAACCATATTTTTTATTTGGATTTGGACTTGGTTAGGTAACTGAGTGAGGCTCTGGTTGTGTTTGTTCTTCCTGTGTCGATTGAGGACCGTCTATTGCATTGGATTCTAGTCAGGTCATAGACTTATTATCCTAAGCACATACTTGCTTATGGAGGCGGGAAGGCTCGTTGCTCTCTTGTCGTGGGTTCTGGCTCTTTTTGGACTGACCGATTGGAGGTTGGGATGGTGGAGGTCTAAGAACTACACTGAGTCTAGGACTCAGGTGTGGGCTTGGAGTCCATGTTTGGATGGGGACCTGGACTCCTTGACAGGAGAGTGGTGGGTTGGTCTTGCTTGTGCCTAGGGTACAAGCGGGGCGTGTGTTTTGGGGTACCTAGCTGGGATACATTGGTTCACAAATCACCGTGTGATACGGTATGACTTGGCTATGATCTAGCACCATAGTAAGAACTAGAATATGAAAGATGATAAAATGGTTCTGATTGCTTACCACCTGCTTGAAAGTAGCACATGTGCTTACATAGAATGGTTAATTAATGAACTAATGATGACTACTAATAAAATTGAATATAAATATGCACGTTAAGTAATGCTCCCGCAGATGCAATAAATCCACAAGCCAGATAGCCTTGCATATCCTTGGAGTCTTTTCTTTCCTCCTGATGGGTAAGCCTTACGGAGTACAATTGAGTACTCAGGGTTTGTTCTACCCTATTACAGGTGACAGGAACATGTGGAGCTAACACTTGCGTGTGGAAACCTCCTAGTGAGCTCAGCGAGGATTTCCTTAATGTTGCGGACATAGAGTTTATTTGAAACTTCCACCCAAAATGTTTTACAATGGAAAAATTATAACCTGTTATGATGTATATAACGGATCATCATGTTAATGTTTAACTTTTCATTAAATGAGTTTGTTTTTGCTAAAACTCTAATAACATGGTTATATTCTGCTGTTATAAACAAGAAATATTATACTTTGATATTGCATGGAAAGTGATGTAAGAAATGGTTAAGCATGTTGTAAGCTTTATCCTCTCATTTATGACCCTGATGGAAAAAATATGGATTTTTGGGTTCTCCCTCGGGGTGGGCTCGATAGAACTACCTGATGTAGCTCACCTTCAGGGTGCTTAGTGTCTAGTGGAAGACAAGCACCTCCGTAAGTGTGTTATTTTAGGCGGTTCTGCCGCACGGGACGGGTGAAGTAGTGGTTCTACATCAATAAAGATCACATCAACACGTGGGCAAAGTGTTCAAAGGCCTTTCTAGAAAAGTTCTTTCCTGTAGGCAAGACCAATGTCTTAAGAGGAAAGATTTTCAATTTCCAGCAGTAGAAGGGAGAAACCATTCTAGAAGCATGGGAACATTTCCAAGAATACATTTCAGATTGTCCTCATCATAGGATGGAAGATTGGTTGCTCATGCAAGGTTTTCACCATGGATTAACTCAGAAAGCTCATGAACAACTCGATGCCACTGCTGGAGGATCATTTATGTCACTCACCCATGGAAAAGCTAAAACTCTTATGGAAAAGATAGCCTCTAATCAAGACTAGTCATCATGTAACATTCAATTATGCAATAAGAGTGAAGAAGTACTAGAAGAGGTGTGTGCATTGTCAACTAAGATGGACGTACTGTTAAATTGGCTTAAACAGCGAGCCAATTACAAGAAAGATCGTTAGGCCATTCAAGATGCATTCAATGCTCAAAACACCTGTGGAGAATACTTGGGGGGGGGCAGAATTCCATAAATATCAGGAGGATTCATCATAAACAATTTTGCTCCACAACAACAGAGACAAGGGTGGAATCAACAACAACGGTCAACTTACCAAGGTAAGTACCCAGGTAATAACTATAACTCTTCTAATTCTAAACAACCATCCTTAAGGGACTTAATCTTAGAACAAGCTAGGATTAATGAGAATATTTCTAAGAAGTTTTCTTTTAATGATAAGGTCCTAGAAAACATAAACACTAAAATAGATAGTTTTTTTTCACCATAAAAGACCAACTTAGCTATAATAAAAAGATAGAATCACAATTACCCCAGTTGGCTGCTGCTCTGCCTTTTGCCACTAACCTTGAGAAGGTAAACGCTATAACTACAAGAGGTGGCAAGTCTACTCGTGATCCACCATATCCGACAAGGATAGGTAAGACACCAGTGGTAGTGCAGGAAGAGGAGAAGAGAACCAATGAAGTTGAAGAAGTTGGCCCACAAGAGCAAGAGTTACAACATGATTTTCATGACACGACTCTCCTACCGTTTCCACGCAGAAATCGGAAAGCCAAAATGGATGAGTAGTTTGGTAAATTCGTAGATGTAATTCAAAAGTTATATATCAATATTCCGTTGCTAGATGCCATATAGGTACCTACCTATACGAAGTATCTCAGAGACATCCTCAACAATAGAAGACTACTGCCTTCCACTGAGGTAATCAAGTTAACAAAGGAGTATAGTGCGGCCATCCTAAACACTTCACCTGTCAAGAAGAAGGATCTAGGATGCCCTATTATCGACTGTTCGATCAGGAGCCAAAACTTTGAGAATGCGTTATGCGATCTTGGAGCAAGTGTTAGTGTCATTCCCAAAAAGTTCTTCAACAAGCTCAACTATTCAACCCTCACGCCAACATCAATGTGCTTGCAACTAGCCGACCAATCGGTCCACTACCCTGTAGGAATCGCTGAAAACATTCTGGTAAAAATATGAAACTTTTTTGTTCCCATAGATTTTGTAGTACTTCACATGCAAGAAGACATGAAGACACCCCTCATTCTTGGGAGACCCTTCCTGAGCACAACAAATGCTCACATTGATGTTGGAGCTGGAGAAATTAAATTCCATATCAATGGGAAGGAAGAGTGGTTCGCTTTCAAGCCAAGCCCAGAACAATGCTCTAATTTGGAGTGGCATGAAAAGCAAGTGCAACCATTAAGGTCTCCATCTCCGGGACCAACTGATGCAACCAAAGAATAAACCCAAACGGAGAAGTCCAGTTCGGTGGACTTAAAATTCTAAACCCGCGCCGGGAGGTAACTCGGTAGTTATCCATATTTACTTTTTCATACTGCATTAATCATTTTATCTTAGCATATTTACTTTTCAACACCTGCATCATGAAGCAAAAATTCTCATCATGGCATTATAAAAACTTAAGCCCCACATAAAAAAGTTTTATGGAGTAAAAACCCATAAGAAATATTTACCGTGGAGGCATAAAAATTTAAGAATACCATCATTCATCTTGTTATATTTCATAGTATCATAAAATATTTTTTGCATTGTATTTCTATATATGGTAGAAATATAGGGGGACACATGGGACCCACTCAACCACCACCTATCACTTCCATCACCTCCATATCTCCACTTTCACCTACTTATCCTCCACTATCACTCTTCACTGGCCATATCCACCGAAAGAGCACCGACGGGCACCAACATTTGCTTAAGCACGAAGCAAAGGGGGATTAGGAAAATGAAGAGGCCATTTGGCCATGATGTGCGGCCGGCTGGCCCCACCACTTGGCCAGTCGGCCTGTTGCTGCGTCGCCTATAAATCCCACACCTGCTGCTTGCTCTCGGCCTCACACACAATTGCAATTCACCCTCCCAAGTCCAAAATTCCAGAAGCTACTTTCATAGTTTAAAATTCCCCTGGTAGAAGTGATTTTGGAAGTAGGAAAGAGAGAGTGAAAGTAGTGCTAAAATCTTGAGAAAGAGAGAGAGAGGTGCTGCTAAAATTTGAGAGTGAAAAATAGAATTTAAGTGTGGTAGTGTTGTCCAAATCAAGAGAGGGAATTAAAAAGAATTAAGATGGAAGTCATGCCAAAATCTTGATGAGAGTATTTATTAGGCAATTTTGGACGACTAACCCTCGGACTACTGACTCTGGATGACTAACCACTAACATTTTTATCTCCTAATCCCGTTTCATGAGTTGTCTTGTTTTTGTCTATTTTGCAGGAAAATGAGCAAGATCTTCGGCAAGTGGGCGATGTCGTTCCATTCAACGAGAAATTCTTCATCCCAAGCAAGCACCGACATGGAGGTCGATCCTGTAACACCCCAGGTGTTTAGCTTCCACATTTGCACTGCATTTCATGAACATGAGCATCATGCATCCATTCGTGAACTTATATCACATGAAACATGTCTTTGAAACATTGCAACGTATCGTTATGTTTCTTATGTGTTGTTTCCTTTATGAAATGTAAAGTGTGCAACACTTAAGTGCAACATGTGCCACTCACTTAGTGAAACAAAGTTAGTTAGTACTATGCAACAAGATTATGAAACAAGTGAAACATGACTATGAAACAGTTGTAACATTTCATGTGTTTTTCATTGTTTTAGTACATACCTTGCTTGATTCTTGTGTGACCAATGTATAGTGTGGCTAAAAACTCTTTGAAGTAACCTAGTTACACCTAGAATGTCATTTGGAACATTGTTCATGTTGATCACTTTGACTAATTAGGTTTTTCAAGTCATGGTTTGACCAAATTTGACCCCTGAACATTTTTGTTTGACTGTTTAAAAAGTGTGGCTTAGGATGTTTGCATGTCTAAGCAACCTAAAGCAAAGATGTAGAGAATTATATAAGGAACAAAAGTTATTTTATGACCATCTCATGAAAATGTGCAGAACATGCTCAAAAATGGCCCACAAGTCAGTTTTGAGGGCTATTTGGAAACTCAGAAAATTTCTAAGTCAAAAACCAGTTTTCAATTTCATTGGCTCGACTTTGGGGATGATTTTACTCATGATTCTTTGGGAATTTGGTCTTGGTCTTTTAATAAGAATTGTAGACTATATGAAGGGCTACAATTTTCATTTAGAATGTTTTCGCTAATGACCAACGGATTAGGAGGATGAGGGCCATCAAGTAACGCTGTTAGGCTCGATAAGGTTAACTGAATCAGTGTTTCAGTCAAGCTATAGTGATCTCCATTTCAGAAAATGCCCAACGCGTGTGTGCCATGCGTCGCCGGTCGCCTGAGCTTGCTGCCATGCGCCGCGTGCCTCCTGGCGCTGCTGGCCGCGACAAGAGCACCCCGCGCGCCTGCCCGATGCACTCACCGCACCATTTGCTTTTCCTTTCTCCTTCCCCACGTGCTGCGCCAAGCCACAGCAGCCATCCGCCATTACCGACCGCGCGTCGCCATCATCGTGCGCGTTCGCCATCGCAAAAATGGGTTGCCCCGTCCGCCTGTAGCCTCGCTGTGGTCTCCTCTATCTTCTCCACCCCACCGTCGGTCTGATTGCGCCATGGTAAGGGCAAAATCGTAGCTTCGTCCCACCGCCACCATGGCTGTTCTCACCGGCGTTGTTGCTCCACGCGGACAACTGCCACCGTGACCCTCCCATCCCCTCCTCTACCTCACGCTAGATCCTAGGTGCACTATTGAAGCTCGTAGCGCCTCCCGTTCGAGACGTAGCGCCGTAGCCTCGCCGGAGCCGGCCGTGCCGTGGCCGAGCGCCGCCGTGGCCATCGCCACCCCCTCTAGCTGCGTTAGTAGCTGCAATAAAGGGTTCCCCTAGGTCCGCTTAGGGGAGGCGAACAAGTTGGCACCATTGCCTTCACCGGAGAAGCCACCGGCGACGAACTACGCCACCGGCCGTTCCTCCTCCCCTGCTTCTCTCGCTGACGCACGGGCCCCTCTTGTCCGCGCCGCGGCTGAGGCGGGAGCCCACCGTGGGCTGCACCATTGTCTGGGCCGCGCCAGCGCGTGTACGTGGGCCGCCGTTTCCTTGGGCTGGCCCAGTAGCTGTGTAGGTTTTTCCATTTTGTTTTGTTTAATTGTTTTCATAGTTTTGGGTATAGATTCAAAAATGTGTAACTCAAGTTTGGTAGATCCAAATGTGATGGTTCCAATTTTGCTAAGTTCCTGGTCATGTCTAGTATTTAATAAAAATATTATATGAGCACATGTTTTAGAAATTCTGGCTAAATTAAATAGGACTTTGAAATGTGTTTTTGGATACATGCAAACTTGTTTGAATTGTATCTTGAGTTTCTGTGGTCCAAAAATGATGAAATTTTGTGGGTAATCTATTATTGCTTAGTAGAATCTCTGGTTAAAATTTTAGAGCTAGTGCATGTATAGTTTTTGAGTTATAGAATTTCTTTTTTATTAATGGATGGATCTTGTGTGAATTTTCATAATTTTTCTATAGATCCAGTATAGGTAAAATTTGATGAGTAAGGTTCTTCGGCTAGAATGATGCTAGGAAAAATGTGAAATCTATTGCTTGACACCACTAAGGTTTCCTAATTATGTCATTTTGAGCCATTCTTCCTTACCATTTTTGTGTAGGTTGTTGTACTTACTAAAATGGTGTGAAATTTTTATGGTAGTCTACCTAGGGCATGTAGTGTCTACTGTAATTTTTGTAGATTTAATGGTGTAGTTTTCATATATGTTTATTATTTCCTCTAATTAATTAAATAAATTAAGAAAGGTATTAGAGGAAATGTTTTGGGAATGAACACCCTACTTTCTGGTGTTCTTGTAATATGTGTGACATGTTAGTAGATTTAGTTTTGTCCAATTATATGTTTACATCATGAGTTACTAATTATTTCGTTTGCATTATGTCCCTCTGGATAGATCTGGGGACTTTAGAAAGCTCCCCATGATATTTTGGTTTTCTGTGATTGTGACGAATACAAGAGTTGTAGATAATTTATGTATCTAACTCCTGTCAAAATTTTAGGGCATTTGGCCCAGTAGTTTAGAAACTATAGCTGTTTAAAGTTAGGTTCCAGTTTTGCTTACTCTCTGCCTTGTAAGGATAGAGTTCTGTTGATTTATGAATTCGACTTGGTAAAGTGTTGAATCATGCTTTGAGATCTGAAAATGAATTGTAGACAAGTTCATAAGCTTTCCAGATTGTCTTGTTGCATGTCATTTGGAATTATAAATCTCCAGTTATGGCTAGTTTACTGCACCGCTACATAGTATTCATTTTGCTAAAATACAAATGCTTGAGTGTATGTGGTTGCAAGGTTCTCGTTGATTGTTTAGGGGTTAGCCTAACTTGATAATATGCTTAGGTGCAGGTGCTAGGTCATTAACTGAAGATGAGCAATTATATATTAGGTTGTATAAACTTGGTAAGTAAAGTGATTTGAATAGGTCTTAAGTTGGAATATGCAAACTACAACGAACATGTGCATTCCCCGAGCATCCCTGACATTCGTTCATGTGCATCCATGATATTTATCTTGCACAATCATGAAATAGGTGTGCCGGAGGGAGTGACATTGCTGGAGTTCGAGGGAGCCAACCAGGAGGAGGAGCCCGAGGTGCAGGAAGCCGACGAAGCAGTCGCTGCGGAGGAATTGCCCGAGTGCCCTGACCACCAGCCTTCCTCATTCCTAAAAGGCAAGCCCCGGAGCATATTAAGCCTCCCATGTTTTTACAAATATATTGAGTATCTTTTATTGTTGATGATGCATTAAGTATAGGACTTGGTTGGAACCAATTGCTGCATTATATATCCTTCCTTGTCTAGATATCGCACTGGAATCCTATTTAAGTTCAGGAACGGGTTAAATGCTTAGCCATGCTTAGTGCGGTAGAAGTCAGGTGATTTCCTGTCACCTGCAAGCTTTAGGATGAGGTGGATCATGGTTGGCTATATTTGCTATCGTGGAAAAGAACCATGTGAATAATGAATTAAGACCGGACGGGGTCTTGTGTAGGTTTGAATATAGTGACTCCGTCTATGTCGTTTAAGGACCGATACGCTGTATGTCCTCATGTCATGTTGAACGCAGCCTAACACTTAGCTGGCCGGATAAGTTGTTCTGACCGCGAAGCCTAGTAGCTCAACTTAGGCCGGGGACGCGAGCAGTGGCGTGCATTCTAGAGGTAGTAAGGATGTGCGGAGAGCCATTGGCATAAGTCCAAGGCGGGTTAGAGTCCCGAACAACCTTGGCAGAGTGGTTCTCTAAGAATGCCGATCTGTTCGGACTCGCGACTCCTGAATCATACCAAAGGTGACTTGTTTGCGACCCTGACAGGGAAAGCAGGGTTTGTGTTTAGGAATACCCCTCCAGCTGGATAGGAATCGATTCGAATCGCCATCTCTCCCGGATAGTGAGAACTTGACTGAGCAGCGGCAACGTAGATTCAATTAATTTAACGATATGGTTAAATGGATGATGATGATAAGGTTGCCACAATGAATACCTAATATGGTTATTAATGTTTGCACCCTAATAAAATGATTGCTTAGTATAGGTGTTAATGTAGTTAACAGGTTAATGGTTAAAAAGTCACTGCTAGTCAGGATAAGAGTTGACATACTACTTATGCTTTTCTGCAAAAAGAAAGTGTCAGCCAGCTCCACTACATTAAGCTATGCATAATCCTTGGTGTCATTTGTTTGGTTTTCGATGGGTAAGTCTAGCTGAGTACATTCCCGTACTCAGGGTTTATTCCCTCTTGTTGCAGATGACCTTCTATATCAAGGATTCTGCAAGTATTGTCTCCACCCGGCGGGTGATGAAGACTAGATCATGGGCATGATCTCTGTTCTCTTATCTGAATGCTTTTACGGTCTATGATCAGCAAACCAGTATGTGTATTTGAACTCGGTGTGTGAGTTAAACTATTTGCTTCCGCATGTTTACAAGACTTGTTTGTAATAACAATGACTATGTGATGATGTAACCTATTTGCGAACGTATGCGAATGTTGTAACGTATGATATGTTATGTTGAATTACTGTGATCTTGGTTGTATGCAAGTTGGTTTGAAATCCTTCAAGATTTCGGTTGACTACCGGGTTTATATGGGCTCAAGTTCGAGAATTTGATTGTTTCGGCGATTGTTTTTGTATTTGTGCTCTTATAAATTGGTCGGTTCTGTGATAGCTGGTATCAGAGCTAGATTCAACATTAAACATGTCTTACGGCTATTTAAAAAAAAGCTTTTGTTGTTAAAATGGTTTTCAAACTTATAGTTAAATATAAGTGTTCAAAAATCAAAATTTTTATGGTATACTGGTGATCACATCCCTTATAGCCCACTTAAGGACTTCTAGGTGGCTTATATATAATTAATTACTAACTTGGGGGAATTGATTGTTTCTATTTCGTCATCCATGCGGCGTGATATTGCATGGGTGCCATTCATTTGAATGGTAATGTATGGATCAATTGCCTCTACGCTAAAGTAAGTGTGAGTTGCGAGAGTATGATCGTCCAACCGTCGGTCTAGGGGAGAGCTAGTTGTGGTTACTGGAGTATTTACATGTTGCATACATGTATATATGAAGGTACTTAATTGTGGGTACAATTGTCGGGTAGTTTGGATACCGAAGTATATATATCGGGGGATGTATATATGGAGAGTATCTTAGTACTACTTGTGTAATTAGCATTATATCTTGTTGGGTTGGGCTGCAATGAAGTTTTTCTGTAGGTACGCTAACAACGCACCATGTAGATCGACTAGTTACCGCTAATTGAGAGAACATATGTATGCCACCGTATATTCCGCTAAAGCTTAAAATTCTTAGGTTTGTGAGGATGTACGGAATGAGCATGCATCATATTCACTCATGACATTCATATTGCATTACTCCCTCCCTTATAATTGCTTATCCCAAGTATAAAGTGCAATCTCTCAGCATGAAGTTGAGGAGATTCACGGTATTGCAAATTATCGTCTGCAACAGTGGGGTCAAACTGCACGCGAGAGAGACGGGCTTCATAACCAGCTGATGCACCTCACTATTGCGAGAGATGAGGCTGCACAAGAATTGGATCATGTGACCCATCACAGAGATGCTTCTTTAGAGTTAGAAGAAGAGGAATACCCAGAAGAAGTCCAAGGTGTCTCCGATGTGGACAGTGATCACTTCGACGAGTAGTTCGTTAGCAAGTCTCACTAGTTAAGCTTTTGCAGTCATACTTATAATGTACTTTAATTCGCTCCCTTCGGGATGCGTAATGTTATGGTGAAGTTTAAAACTTGTCATGTTGGAATGCACTGCGTATGGCGCTAGTAATCTACTTGATGATGTGGTGATTGGAGAATGAATTATTGCCTCTGTTTATTGTATGAAGTTTTCATTCTCGTCAGTAAATACAGTTTGGCATGATTATATTGTTCCTCTCCAATGTGCTGACATCATCAATAATTACTGGTTGCGCATTGTGCAGATGCCTCGTACTCGTTCCACCGGTGCGAGTGATGATGATGATCTACCACCACCACCACCCACACCCACAAAATTGATAGCGATGCTTGCGAAAGGACAACGCACTATGGTCGAGGCCCTCCGTATGATTGCGAATCGTGATGGCCGTGGTCCACGCCAAGGATCGGATCCAAATCAATACAGTGATTTCAAGGATTTCCTTGACACAAAACCCCCAATCTTCAAGGAGGCTGAGGAGCCTCTACAAGCTGATGAGTGGTTGAATACTCTTGAGCAGAAGTTCCATCTGCTCCGCTTGACTGAGGTGCTAAAAACTGAGTACGCATCGCACCAACTGCATGGGCCAGCTAGCATTTGGTGGAGTCATCATCGGTCCACTATGCCTGCTAATGCCCAAATCACTTAGGATCAGTTCAAGTCTGCTTTCAGGGGAAATTACATTCCCCCTGGTCTTATGGTGATCAAACATACAGAGTTCATGAAGCTGACTCAGGGGAAGAAGAGCCTGAATGAATACCTACAAGCTTTCAACAACCTTGCAAGGTACGCTACCGAGTTTATGGACACCGATGCTAAGAAGATTGCTAGCTTCAAGCGGGGACTTAGCCCCAAACTGATGAAGACCATGGGAAATTGCAAGTGTGCTCATTTTAATGAGTTTGTGAGTGGTGCCTTACCACAAGAGAACAACAATGCTGTATATGTGGCTTCAAAAAGTCATAAGAGGGCCTATGAGGCGGGTGCCTCACAATCTAAGGCTCCCGTCGCACAAAGGGCTCCATTCCATCCTCCAGCGTCAGCCACCAAGTTCCGCCCACTGCAGAAGAAGAATCCCACCAAGACTAGGTTTTGCAAGGCATTTACAGTTGCTCTTCCCAAGGGCACTACCAGTCAGGGCAGTTCCAGGGCTCCACCAAGCAACATGCTATGCTAGAACTGCAACAAGATAGGCCACTGGGCAAGGGAGTGCCCTTACCCTAAGAAGAATAATTACCAGGGTGGCCGTTAGGGACAAGTGAACCACACTAATATTACTGAGATTCCTTCAGGAGAGGTAGTGACTGCCGATAAGTTTCTGATTGACCAACACCCCGCAGTTGTACTATTTGATTTAGGTGCTTCGCATTCCTTCATTAGTCCATCATTTGCATCCAAGTTTATGCAGAAAACATATACTATTGAGGGTAAGGGTTATTGTATTAGGGCTGCTAGTGGTATTATCCCAACCAAGCTGGTAGTTGGGGATGTACAATTTATGATAGAGGGGCGAAGTTATTAGGTTGATCTATTAGTTTTACCGGGGCTAGGTATCGATGTGATATTGGGAATGAACTGGATGAGCCATCATGGAGTGCTTATTGATACATCGACTAGGGTAGTTATGCTCAGAGATCCTGGTAATCAGGAGGGTTTTCTAGTACAGTTACCCAGGGACATCAATCTTTCTTGCACGACCAATGCGGTGCAAGCAAAGTCTCTGGCAAATATCCCTGTCGCGTGTGACTTTTTGGATGTTTTTCCTGATGATTTGCCTGGATTGCCCCCAGATCGAGAAGTAGAATTCAAGATAGAGTTGCTTCCTGGTATAGCTCCCATCTCTAGAAGGCCATATAGAATGCCTCCTAATGAACTAGCCAAACTTAAGACCCAGTTGAATGAACTACTAAAGAAAGGCCTTATCCGCCCTAGTTCATCTCCGTGGGGGTGCCCAACCATCTTTATGAAGAAGAAGGATCAATCTCTACACATGTGTGTAGATTATAGACCCTTGAATGCAGTTACAATCAAGAATAAGTACCCTCTGCCACGCATCGATATCTTGTTTGATCAGTTGTCTGAAGCAAAAGTCTTTTCCAAGATTGATTTGAGATCTGGGTATCATCAAATCAAAATTTGGCCTGAGGATGTCCCAAAAAACTGCATTCTCTACAAGATATGGTCTATATGAGTATCTGGTTATGTCTTTTGGATTGACCAATGCCCCCGCACATTTTATGTATCTGATGAATTCAGTGTTTATGCCCGAGTTGGATAAATTTGTGGTGGTATTTATAGATGGTATCCTGGTCTATTCTGAGAATGAAGAAGATCATGTTGAACATTTACGGGTGGTTCTCACTAGATTCCAGGAACACTAGCTGTATGCAAAGTTCAGCAAATGTGAATTCTGGCTTCGTGAGGTACCTTTTCTTGGACACGTGTTGTCCGATGGTGGAATTATGGTTGATCCCACCAAGGTGCAAGAAGTATTGAACTGGAAGGCTCCCATCTTGGTGCACGAGGTTTGGAGTTTTCTGGGGTTGGCTGGCTATTATCGTCGCTTCATCCTGGATTTCTCTAAAATAGCCAAGCCTATGACTCGATTGCTGCAAAAAGATATGAAGTTTGTCTGGACTCCTGAGTGTGATGCGGCTTTCCATACCCTATGAACTCTTCTAACATCAGCTCCGGTTTTGGCACAACCGGATATCAAGAAACCTTTTGATGTGTTCTGTGATGCATCAGGTATTGGGTTAGGAGGTGTTCTTATGCAAGAGGGTAGAGTCATTGCTTATACCTCTCACTAACTTCGGAAGCATGAAGTGAATTATCCAACGCATGACTTGGAACTCGCTGCAGTTGTTCATGCTTTGAAGGCCTGGAGACATTATTTACTTGGCAATGTGTGCAACATCTACACTAATCATAAAAGTCTCAAGTACATCTTCACTCAACCAGAGTTAAATATGCGTCAGAGAAGATGGCTCGAGTTGATCAAGGATTATAACCTCCAAGTGCACTATCACCCTGGCAAGGCAAACGTCGTAGCGGATGCCTTAAGCAGAAAGTCTCATTGCCACTCATTGATTGAGAGTGATGTCCATTTGTCAAAGCTCCTTCATCCTGCAGTCCTTCACAACATCACTATCAGTTGTACTCTATAGAGTCGAATTATCGAGCTACAGAAGACAGATGTAGGTGTGTTTCACATCAAGCGCAAGATGAAAGAGCAAGAAACCAAACATTTTCGAGTAGATGAGGAAGACGTGTTATGGTTCAAGGATAGGTTGGTAGTTCTGAAGGATAGAGAGCTTAGAAACCAAATCATATCCGAAGCTCATTCCTCTAAATTATCTATTCATCCTGGTAGTAGTAAAATGTATCATGATCTGAAGCCTCGATTTTGGTGGACCAAAATGAAGAAAGAGATAGCCGCTTATGTGGCTAGGTGTGACACTTGTTGTCGGGTCAAGGCTGTACACATGAAAGCTGGATTCCTTCAGCCACTCTCTATTCTAGGTTGGAAATGGGAAGAGATAAGTATGGATTTTATAGTTGGACTCCCTACTACGCAGAGGAATTTTAACTCAATTTGGGTAATTGTGGACCGACTGACCAAGTCGGCACACTTTATTCTGGTCCACATAGACTTTCGTCCAACCGACTATGCAGAGTTGTACTTCAACCAGATAGTCTGACTTCATGGGATCCCTCATACAATTGTCTCAGATAGAGGACCACAGTTCACTGCTCGCTTTTGGGAGCACTTACACGGATTATTAGGAACTAAGCTAGTAAGAAGTTCTGCCTATCATCCGCAAACCAATGGGCAAACTGAACGAGTGAATCAAATCTTAGAAGATATGTTGAGAGCATGTGTCATCTCGGCTAAGGGCTCATGGAAAAAATGGTTACCCCTAGCTAAATTCTCGTACAATAATAGTTATCAAGAGAGCATAAAGATGGCACCATTTGAAGCTTTGTATGGCCGGAAGTGTAGAACCCTGTTGAACTAGGTAGAAGCCGATGAAAGGAGATATTATGGAATTGATTTTGTTCAAGAAGCCGAAGAACAAGTCTGTACTATCCAAACCCACATGGCCGCAGCTCAAGCTAGGCAGAAAAGTTATGCTGATCGACGTAGAAAACCTATTGAATTTGAGGTTGGAGACTTCATTTATCTGAAAGTCTCACCTATGAAGAGTGTCCAACGCTTTGGTGTGAAGCGAAAGCTTGCACCAAGATATGTTGGTCCGTTTGAAATCATTGGACAAAGTGGTAAGGTGGCGTACAAGATTCAATTACCTCCTGAGATGAGTGCTATCTTCAATGTCTTTCATGTATCCCAATTGAAGAAATGTCTTCGTGTCCCTAAAGAGAGAGTTCCATTGGGGGATATCGAGTTAAAATCTAATTTGACCTTTGAAGAAAAGCCGGTTTGAGTGATTGACACTCATGAGCGAGTGACTCGGAGTTGGGTAGTCAAGTTCTACAAAGTCATGTGGAGCAATCAGGGTAGTGAACGCGATGCAACGTGGGAAAGGGAAGATTATTTGAGGGATGGTTATAAGGAATTCTATCAACAATGGTACACTTTTCAAATCTCGGGATGAGATTTTTATAAGGGGGGAGGGCTGTAACACCCCAGGTGTTTAGCTTCCACATTTGCACTGCATTTCATGAACATGAGCATCATGCATCCATTCATGAACTTATATCACATGAAACATGTCTTTGAAACATTGCAACGTATCGTTATGTTTCTTGTGTGTTGTTTCCTTTATGAAATGTAAAGTGTGCAACACTTAAGTGCAACATGTGCCACTCACTTAGTGAAACAAAGTTAGTTAGTACTATGCAACAAGATTATGAAACAAGTGAAACATGACTATGAAACAGTTGTAACATTTCATGTGTTTTTCATTGTTTCAGTACATACCTTGCTTGATTCTTGTGTGACCAATGTATAGTGTGGCTAAAAACTCTTTGAAGTAACCTAGTTACACCTAGAATGTCATTTGGAACATTGTTTATGTTGATCACTTTGACTAATTAGGTTTTTCAAGTCATGGTTTGACCAAATTTGACCCATGAACCCTTTTGTTTGACTGTTTAAAAAGTGTGGCTTAGGATGTTTGCATGTCTGAGCAACCTAAAGCAAAGATGTAGAGAATTATATAAGGAACAAAAGTTATTTTATGACCATCTCATGAAAATGTGCAGAACATGCTCAAAAATGGCCCACAAGTCAGTTTTGAGGGCTATTTGGAAACTCAGAAAATTTCTAAGTCAAAAACCAGTTTTCAGTTTCATTGGCTCGACTTTGGGGATGATTTTACTCATAATTCTTTGGGAATTAGGTCTTGGTCTTTTAATAAGAATTGTAGACTATACGAAGGGCTACAATTTTCATTTAGAATGTTTTCGCTAATGACCAACGGATTAGGAGGATTAGGGCCATCAAGTAACGCTGTTAGGCTCGATAAGGTTAACTGAATCAGCGTTTCAATCAAGCTACAGTGATCTCCATTTCAGAAAATGCCCGACGCGTGTGTGCCACACATCGCCAGTCGCCTGAGCTTGCTGCCACACGCCACGTGCCTCCTGGCGCTGCTGGCCGCGATAAGAGCACCCCGCATGCCTGCCCAACGCACTCGCCGCGCCATTTGCTTTTCCTTTCTCCTTCCCCGCGCGCTGCGCCAAGCCAGAGCAGCCGTCCGCCATTACCGACCGCGCGTCGCCGTCATCGTGCACGTTCGCCACCATGAAAATAGGTTGCCCCGTCCGCCTGTAGCCTCGCCGTGGTCTCCTCTATCTTCTCCACCCCACCGTCGGTCCGATTGCGCCGTGGTAAGGGCAAAATCGTAGCTTCGTCCCACCGCCGCCATGGCTGTTCTCGCCGACGTTGTTGCTCCACGTGGACAACCGCCATCGTGACCCTCCCATCCCCTCCTCTACCTCGCGCTAGATCCTAGGTGCACTGCTGAAGCTCGTAGCGCCTCCCGTTCAAGACGTAGCGCCGTAGCCTCGCCGGAGCCGGCCGTGCCATGGCCGAGCACCGCCGTGGCCATCGCCACCCCCTCTAGCTACGTCAGTAGCTGCAATAAAGGGTTCCCCTAGGTCCGCTTAGGGGAGGCAAACAAGTTGGCACCATTGCCTTCGCCGGAGAAGCCACCGGCAGCGAACTACGCCACAGGTCGTTCCTCCTCCCCTGCTTCTCTCGCTGACGCGCGGGCCCCTCTTGTCCGTGCCGCGGCTGAGGCGGGAGCCCAGCATGGGCCGCGCCGTTGTCTGGGCCGCACCAGCGCGTGTACGTGGGCCGCCGTTTCCTTGGGCTGGCCTAGTAGCTGTGTAGGTTTTTCCATTTTGTTTTGTTTAATTGTTTTTCACAGTTTTGGGTATAGATTCAAAAATGTGTAACTCAAGTTTGGTAGATCCAAATGTGATGGTTCTAATTTTGCTAAGTTCCTGGTCATGTCTAGTATTTAATAAAAATATTATATGAGCACATGTTTTAGAAATTCTGGCTAAATTAAATAGGACTTTGAAATGTGTTTTTGGATACATGCAAACTTGTTTGAATTTTATCTTGAGTTTCTGTGGTCCAAAAATGATGAAATTTTGTGGGTAATCTATTATTGCTTAGTAGAATCTCTGGTTAAAATTTCAGAGCTAGTGCATGTATAGTTTTTGAGTTATAGAATTTCTTTTTATCAATGGATGGATCTTGTGTGAATTTTCATAATTTTTCTATAGATCCAGTATAGGTAAAATTTGGTGAGTAAGGTTCTTAGGCTAGAATGATGCTAGGAAAAATGTGAAATCTATTTCTTGACACTTTTCACTAAGGTTTCCTAATTATGCCATTTTGAGCCATTCTGCCTTACCATTTTTGTGTAGGTTGTTGTACTTACTAAAATGGTGTGAAATTTTTATGGTAGTCTACCTAGGGCATGTAGTGTCTACTGTAATTTGTGTAGATTTAATGGTGTAGTTTTCATATATGTTTACTATTTCCTCTAATTAATTAAATAAATTAAGAAAGGTATTAGAGGAAATGTTTTGGGAATGAACACCCTACTTTCTGGTGTTCTTGTAATATGTGTGACATGTGAGTAGATTTAGTTTTGTCCAATTATATGTTTACATCATGAGTTACTAATTATTTCGTTTGCATTATGTCCCTCTGGACAGATCTGGGGACTTTAGAAAGCTCCCCATGATATTTTGGTTTTCTGTGATTGTGATGAATACAAGAGTTGTAGATAATTTATGTATCTAGCTCCTATCAAAATTTCAGGGCATTTGGCCCAGTAGTTTAGAAACTACAGTTGTTTAAAGTTAGGTTCCAGTTTTGCTTACTCTCTGCCTTGTAAGGACAGAGTTCTGTTGATTTATGAATTCGACTTGGTAAAGTGTTGAATCATGCTTTGAGATCTGAAAATGAATTGTAGACAATTTCATAAGCTTTCCAGATTGTCTTGTTGCATGTCATTTGGAATTATAAATCTCCAGTTATGGCTAGTTTACTGCACCGCTATATAGTATTCATTTTGCTAAAATACAAATGCTTGAGTGTATGTGGTTGCAAGGTTCTCGTTGATTGTTTAGGGGTTAGCCTAACTTGAGAATATGCTTAGGTGCAGGTGCTAGGTCATTAACTGAAGAAGAGCAATTATACATTAGATTGTATAAACTTGGTAAGTAAAGTGATTTGAATAGGGCTTAAGTTGGAATATGCAAACTACAGCGAACATGTGCATTCCCCGAGCATCCCTGACATTCGTTCATGTGCATCCATGATATTTATCTTGCACAATCATGCAATAGGTGTGCCAGAGGGAGTGACGTTGCTGGAGTTCAAGGGAGCCAACTAGGAGGAGGAGCCTGAGGTGCAGGAAGCCGATGAAGCAGTCGCCGCGGAGGAATTGCCCGAGTGCCCTGACCACCAGCCTTCCTCGTTCCTAAAAGGCAAGCCCCGGAGCATATTAAGCCTCCCATGTTTTTACAAATATATTGAGTATCTTTTATTGTTGATGATGCATTAAGTATAGGAATTGGTTGGAACCAATTGCTGCATTATATATCCTTCCTTGTCCAGAGATCGCACTGGAATCCTATTTAAGTTCAGGAACGGGTTAAATGCTTAGCCATGCTTAGTGCGGTAGAAGTCAGGTGATTTCCTATCACCTGCGAGCTTTAGGATGAGGTGGATCACGGTTGGCTATATTTGCTATCGTGGAAAAGAACCATGTGAATAATGAATTAAGACCGGACGGGGTCTTGTGTAGGTTTGAACATAGTGACTCCGTCTATGTCGTTTAAGGACCGATACGCTATATGTCCTCATGTCATATTGAACGCAGCCTAACACTTAGCTGGCCAGATAAGTCGTTCTGACCGAGAAGCCTAGTAGCTCGACTCAGGTCAGGGACGCGAGCAGTGGCGTGCATTCTGGAGGTAGTAAGGATGTGCGGAGAGCCATTGGCATAAGTCCAAGGCGGGTTAGAGTCCCAAAAAACCTTGGCAGAGTGGTTCTCTGAGAATGCCGATCTATTCGGACTCGCGACTCCTGAATCGTACCAAAGGTGACTTGTTTGTGACCCTGACGAGGGAAGCAGGGTTTGTGTTTAGGAATACCCCTCCAGCTGGTTAGGAATCGATTTGAATCGCCGTCTCTCCCGGATAGTGAGAACTTGACTGAGCAGTGGCAACGTAGATTCAATTAATTTAACGATATGGTTAAATGGATGATGATGATAAGGTTGCCACAATGAATACCTAATATGGTTATTAATGTTTGCACCCTAATAAAATGATTGCTTAGTATAGGTGCTAATGTAGTTAACAAGTTAATGGTTAAAAAGTCACTGCTAGTCAGGATAAGAGTTGATCATACTACTTATGCTTTTCTACAAAAAGAAAGTGTCAGCCAGCTCCACTACATTAAGCTATGCATAATTCTTGGTGTCATTTGTTTGGTTTTCGACGGGTAAATCTAGCTGAGTACATTCCCGTACTCAGGGTTTATTCCCTCTTGTTGCAGATGACCTTCTATATCAGGGATTCTGCAAGTATTGTCTCCACCCGGCGGGTGATGAAGACTAGATCATGGGCATGATCTCTGTTCTCTTATCTGAATGCTTTTGCGGTCTGTGATCAGCAAACCAGTATGTGTATTTGAACTCAGTGTGTGAGTTAAACTATTTGCTTCTGCATGTTTACAAGACTTGTTTGTAATAACAATGTCTCTGTGATGATGTAACCTATTTGTGAACGTATGTGAATGTTGTAACGTACGATATGTTATGTTGAATTACTATGATCTTGGTTGTATGCAAGTTGGTTTGAAATCCTTCGAGATTTCGGTTGACTACTGGGTTTATATGGGCTCAAGTTCGAGAATTTGATCGTTTCGGCGATTGTTTTTGTACTTGTGCTCTTATAAAATTGGTCGGTTCTGTGACATATCCTCCATCTCTCGCTGTTGGAGCTCTGTCTCGATCAACCCCCGTGGAGAGGAACATTCTTCTACAAGAGAAGTAGCTCAAGCTCCAGGGAGATAGGGAGAAGAACATCTACAAAAAGCTAAAGACCTAGGACTTTGTCCTAGCTCCTGCCTATGATCCTGCTCTACTCTAAGCCACAGGTATGATCGCTGAATTCAAACTTATTTTTAGGACCATAGGATAGGAGGATGCTTGGAAAATTGATGAGCCAGGGTGTAAGCTTTTGACTATTGAATTCTTGTGCACTTTGCAACCCATCGATTCGAAAGTTTCATTTAGACTTTTTGGGAAAGAATTTTCTATTCCCTAGAAAAATTTTAGTGAACTTCTTGGATTTCACTCTCAGTGCATAATTGACATAGACTCTGCTATACAAGACATTGATGTAAATAAGTTTTGGAGGGAAATTTCAAAAGAAATTGTTTGCTATCGTCCTCGCACTAATGAAATTCAGCACCCTACTTTGCGCTTAATGCATAAATGGTTAGGCTTTTCCTTATTTCCTAGAAGTGATTTTTGCACTATTAGGAATGATGAACTAAAACTAATTTATGCCATGATCAAAAGAAAGAAGGTCTCACCCGTAAAATTCATGATGACACAATGGCTAGAAATTCCTGGTCTTAAGGGAGATGTTGGGTGCACTTCTTTGTTCACCCGCATAGCTAAAAATTTGGGCCTGCTAGAAAATGCTTCTGTTACTTGACGTTCCCATTGGCATATTGATTATGATTATTTTAACCATGCAAATATGTTAAAAAAGGGAAGAGGTAGAAAACTTGGCATGATGTATGTGGATTATACAACCGAGTTCCCATTACCAAACCGGAACCTCGGTCTATATGAAGTGGATTTGTTTGCCTTTGATTTGCAGAGATAGGAGGAAGCACCTCGCAAGAGTGCTTTTGCGAGGATCACTCGCAACCCACAACCTTGATATCGTGGAGATGACACCATTCCAGAAGGCCCTGCCTTCACCGGCTACACAGGATTTGATCAAGTATGACCTTCCTAGGTGCACCATCCTATGCATGCAGGTTTTGACCAGCCGAGATCTTCCCGTATGCACCAACTTGAACATGCTAGGTGGGAGCAGCCTTCTCCACATCATTCAGAGAGTTCCTAGAAATAGGGCCCAAATGGGCAATGGCAGGATGATAATTTTGACTACTACCAGCAGCAGTCTTATGAGGAGGTCTCCAACGGCTACCAGGGAGGACATATGTCCTTCTTTGCTCATGGCTTCCATGACCATCCCATGGGCTATCATGACCAGCACATGGGCCACCATCTGCCACCCATGGGTTACCATGAGCAGCAGATGGAACACGCTCACTTCAACACCAGGCTCACCACCATTGAGGAGAACCAACATGAGATTCAGAACACTCAACACCAACATTCTAGTGGCAAGAAGAAGTAGGACAATGCCTTGCCGCCATCCAACACACCAGTAGCAGGAGAACCAGAATTGGTAGTATTTATTCTAGGGTCTCAACATAGACCTGCCCTTCTGAGAGACTGCAGCAGCAACCAGCTTGGGGGAGGCGCCCCCGTTACTTTAAGTAAGTTTTCTTTCTTGTATTTTATTATTTTCTTTAGGTAAATTTTGAATTTGTATTTATTAAAAAAATGAAAACCAAACAAAAAGAGTGTGTATAGTTTGTTTTAAGTATTAAGGTGTGCTTTAGTTTCTTGTCTTGTTTTTAAGAGCTAATTGAATAAGAAGAACTTGAAGATGATCTCACATGATAGAAATGATGAATAGATCCTCCGTTATAATTCCTTTCAAGTACCTAGTTTTCAACCTTGAGTTCTCCCGAGTTTTGGATTGAATTGATTTGACATCAGAATTTGCTTTGAACTTGAAACTTGTGGGTAGCAATGCTTGATCTAAGTCTAGGTAATTGACGGATAAGATATGAGAAGGTCTGAGCTGCTATTTATCTTGTTCCAAGTGATACTAAGTTTTAGAGATTTATCTTTTGAAAAATATAAAAATTCCACATGATTAGATCCTGTATGACAAAGCTTGAATTCCTACCAGAGCCAAACATGTTTATATTTAGGCTAGGAAAACTTTCACTCATATGCTATTTGTTTTGTATTGAGTTTAGCCAAGCTTTGTTGACCCATATGAGAGGTTTGTCATGCTCTTAAAATCAAGATCACGTACACACCACCCACACATGCACGACTCCTACACTAGGGATAGGCGCAAAAACATGTTTTTCATCTAGATCCACCCAAAAATGTTTTACTCCTACACTAGGAGAAAACACCAAAAATATGCTTCACAGGTCTCCAAGTTCTTGTTACTATCTCTCCAACAATTACTATACAGAAAAGAAGCATGGGCTATGCAAAAGTTAATCATGAAAAAGAAAAAAAGGTTGAGAAAAAATGGACAAGTATTCGAGATATTTAAAACAATGGGTACTTAGATGCCTGCCTAAAAAAGAGAAAGAGATGAATAAGATAGCCCATATTTTCTTGCAAATATTTCTAAGTATCAAAAGAGGGATATGTTTTCAAGGAACATTGTAGAATTAGGTTAGACACCATATATTCCACACATATGCACATCTTGATTTGATTGTATGACTTAATTCTCTTTGGATCCGAGGTTTGACTTTACAATATATGTATTGCAAGTATGCTCTTTCATGCTTTCACCATTCCTATGATCTCCACATAAGCCTTAGTTGTAGGAAAAGAAAGGCATAACATTACTATTGCCTTGGTGAGGATCCACAAATACCACATTTTGAGAGATTTGAGAGTGTTATATAATGGAATCTCTGAATTTTATTGTGAAAACTTGCAAAAACTCTAGAATAATGGTTGAACAAAGAACTTGAAACATAGTGCTTGACTTGATCATTCTATCTTTCAATTGCTCAAGACCCAAGTGAAGGCTATAAGCCCTATAGTTCAAGGTAATATGGATAAGTTTGAAAGTCAGATCAGTTTGTTCTAATCCGGAGGAGAATTCTTGTTTGAATGCATGTGTACTTTTGAGGAGTTGCTACAATATTCTCAAAGATCCTAAACTCATGATCCATTGCTAAGTTTGGCATTGCTCATGGACTAGCAAATGATAAGCTTGGGGGAGTTTGTTAATGGTAGTTATCATTCATTACAAATGTCAATATAACTTGAAATAATGCATGAAAATGATCACCAACATAGACTTAGGGATTTAAACTAATAATTTTTATGAGTTTTGGTGAATCTATGTTCTCAGCAGGGTTATTTTAGAAAATCGTCAAGGGGATCAAAACATCAAATTAAATCCTGCTTATTCGGGGCAAAAATTACTCCAAAAGGTTCCAAAGGACTCTAGAAGCCACGTCATCGAAGCAAAGTGCTAGAGGATGACAGGTGGGGCCGCTCGGCCCCACCTATAGGCCACCTAGCCCTCTAGGCCCACCTATCAGCCTCCGCTTCGACGTCGGTTCCTCCACCGCCTCCTAGGATGCATCTACACATTTATTCAAGTCGGTTTGAAGACTGGTATAGCCATTGTATCTCTAAATTTATGACTTTGTGCTACTTCAATATTATGTTGCTATTTATTATATTCCTAGTTTGCTCTAGTTATATGCTTGATATAGTTATGATTGATGATGAATTTATGCATATGTTCGTAAAGCTCTTAGCTCAGTACTTGAGTGAGTTAAGTGGTCGACATTGTGTAAGCATGGTGCTTAGATATTGTTTGCCTGCAGATGCATTCTGCACTCTAGGTCATGTGGTAGATCGTGGATGTGACACTCCCGTTGAGTCCTTTGTAGTCCACTCCCTGTTGTTAGAGCAAGTAGAACATGGTTGTGAAGGGAGACAAGCTCTGTTCTTGATCTTCCTTAGTAATGTTCCTTATGCATAGATCCAAAGTTAGTTATACTAAGATGAGAGTGTATATATTAGGGTGTGCAAAAGACTTAGTAAATAAGGAATGACTTAGAAATCTTTTGCTCTTAACGAATCTCCTGTTTAGCCATACTACATTTTATGAGTCTCTATTTCTATCTCTGGAATACCATTATTACCTTACACTTATCATTTATTTATCCCTTGACTTACCCCTGCCATAGCATGATAGTGATTTTATCATAACTATATATATTTGTCAATATCTCTATGCCAACACAACTCCATAGCTCCTCCATGTGGATAAAATATAAATAACAATACCTGGTATACTCCCAGATGAAATGCTACAATGGTATATTATCTGTGCGCTTACGGATACTTTAATATATATATAAATTTACTCTCAAGTTTTCAAGTGTCATTTATAATTACCAATAATACATTTCTGGCATCATGCTAGGGATGACAACTTAGTAAAGAGTGATGCTAAGAAACGTCATCAATTATATCACAAGTTAAGCCTACATCACATGTTACAACATGCTCTTTCACACTTTGCTCATCAAGTAAAGAGGAATAAGCTTTCTCAAGCTTCTTGTGAGCCTTGCCAAGCTTCTCATGGGCTTTCTCTAGCATCTCATGAGATGCATTGAGCTTATCAAAGGCTTGCTTAAGAGCTTTTAATTCCTAACGCAAGCTTTTGCATTCCCTTATCTTAATGTCAAAATGTTCCTTAGCATCATCTAACATATCAAGTAGTTCATCCTTAGTTGGTTCATCATCATCATCGCTATCACTTTCATTTTTATCAAGTTTCTCATCATCACACTCATCATTAGATTGTACCTTAGTGGCCTTAGCCATGAAACATGTCGATGGAGTGTCAAAGAGAGAAGGCTTCTCATTTATGGCAATGCTAGCAAGAGCCTTCTTCTTGGTGGTCTTGTCATCATCACTCGAGGAAGCATCACTATCCTAAGTGACCATATATGAACCATCCTTCTTCTTCTTCTTGAAGGTCATCTTATCCTTCTTCTCTTTCTTTTCCTTCTTGTCCTTCTTCTTGCTCTTCTTGTCATCATCATCATTGTCGCTATTGTATGGGCATTGAGTAACAAGATGATCCTTGCTTCCACATTTGAAGCACCTGCTTGATTCTTCCTTGTTCTTGGATGAGGACTTCTTTCTTCTAGGACGATAACCCTTCTTCACCATGAACTTGTCAAATATCTTCACAAAGAGAGCCATCTTCTCAACATCATCATCATCCCAAGAGAATAAAACTGTCATATTCACTTGATGTGTCTTGCTTGGCCTTGCCCTTGGATGAAGTGGCTTTGAATACCACATTCTTCTTCTTCTCATCCTTCTTCTCATCATTCTTCTCCTTCTTTTCTTCCTTCTCATCATCATCTCTATATGTATCATCGGTCATCACATCACCCAATACTTGGTTTGGTGTCATGGTGTCCAAACCACTCCTCACTAGAATAGTGATCAATGTGTCGAATCTCGAAGGTAAGCATCTCAAGAACTTGTGGGAGAAGTCTTTGTCCTTCACCTCTTCTCCAAGTGATTTGAGATCATTAATAAGCACTTGAAGCCTATGGAACATCTTTGACACACTCTCATTCTCCTTCATCTTGAAGCTTGCAAACTTCTCCTTGAGAATGTATGCCTTTACACCCTTCATAGCTTGAGTGCCCTCAAATGACTCCTCCAACTTCTTCCATGCCTCATGAGCCCTCTCAATGTTCTTGATTTGCTCAAATGTTCTTTCATCCAAAGCATCATGAATGGCACTAAGAGCAATGTAATTGTTTAGGAGTAGCACTCCTTCGGTGGTAGTGGGAGCCTCCTCATTAGCAATCTCAATCTTGGTCTCCACCACCTTCCATGCCTTTCTATTGTTTGACTTGATGTAGATGGTCATCTTTGCCTTCCAATATGGATAATTTGAGCCATCAAATTGGGGTGGCTTCTTGGTGTTGTTGATTTGAGTCATTTTAACACCGAAGGTTGTTAAGCTTCAAATCAATGTGACCATGGCTTTGATACCACTTGAAAGGTCCTAATGGCTAGAGGGGGGTGAATAGCTTATTAAAAATTTCTACAACAACACTAAGACAAGTTATTAGTAAAAAAGATGGCGAAGTGAATTTTGCGCTAGCACTACACTTGTGTTGCAAACCACCTACCCAATTCTAACTTCTATGATCTCTAGTGTATCACACAAGTGCTACGTTGCTAATTTACACCTAGGTGAGCAAAACTAGCTAGAGAACTACAACTAAAGAGCTACACTAGCTACAAGCATTACACAAGGTAAATACAAAGTAACGCGGGAGAAGGGTAGAAGTGATATACCACCATGGCAAGTGATCAATCAATGAACAACAATGAATACCAAGGAGACAATCAAGACACAATGATTTTTCCTCTGAGGTTCACTTGCTTGCCAGCAAGCTAGTTCCCATTGTGATGATTCACTCACTTGGAGGTTCATGCGCTAATAGGCATCACTCGCCTAACCCACAATCGGGTGCCACACAACCAACACAAGATGAGGATCCACAAGCCACGCGCAATCCACTAGAGTTGCCTTTGGCACTCCACCAGGGAAGGCATAAGAACCCCTCACAATCACAATGATTAGAGCCGGAGACAATCGCATTCCTCCGCTCGACAATCCACCAATCACCGAGCCATCTAGGTGTTAGCAAACATCAAGAGTAACAAGATCTCTACCAGCCCAAATCGCCCAACTAGTGCCACAAGATGCTAGAACACTAAGCAATGCACTAGACGCTCTTCAATCTCACTCAAGATGATCAAATCAAGTGTGCAAGTGAGTGGAGTGGTGTGCTTAGCTCTCAAAGGGTGTATGCAGCTGGTAGAAGTGCCAAGAGAGTGGCCAAGGCTAGCCACTAGCTCTATTTATAAGCCCATAAGCAAATAGAGTCGTTACCCCTTTGGAGGAGCTTCTGCGAGGGCACCAGACATGGCGGTGCGGTCACCGGATATTGGGTGGTGGTGCCACCCAATGGTTGAATCCAACGGCTAGTTGACTGGCCAGGTGGTCACTAGATAGCGGCAGTGGCAATGGATAGGTGGTGATGGTGCCACCCTGGCCAACACCCCAAAATCCCTTCTCTCTAGAAAATTAGGGCGGTGCCCATCTCTAGTTCACCCGCTCTCTATTGAAAAGGGGCGGTACCCCCTGAATAGGGTGGCGGTGCCCACAGTGGTGCACCATCACGCCTATGGTGATGCACAATGCTACTTCTGGTGCCAGCCCTAGCACCAGCTCTCCTTGGCCATGTCTAGGTGGGCACCACCCTAGGGGTGGCGGTGCCACTGGACAGGGGGTGGTGGTGCCCTAGGGAAACCTATCGCTCTCGGCCTCCTAGATGGTCACTGCCATAGGGGTGGCAGTGCACTGGACATGGTGTGGTGGTGCACCCATGGTAGTACCCCAAGCCAAGTTTTGCCTCCTGGGCTTCACCTTTTTCACCACCTTTGCAAATATGATAACATTCCAAGTGTTTCACCATCACAAGCAAGTGTGTTAGCATTTTCACAATAATTTTTCAAAGGTTAATCACTTTCTCACCGATTGCGCACTAGGCCTAATATGCAATGCAAGTATTCCAAACCTAGTGGCACTAGATGATCGAGTTGTACGATAAGAGCTCCCCTCTTAATAGTACGACCATCTATCCTATTCTAAATGTGATCACACTCTCTATAGTATCTCAATCACCAAAAACAAAATGGCCCTAGGGATATCACCTTTACCTTGAGCCTTTTGTTTTTCTCTTTCTTCTTTTCCAAGTCCCAAAGCTTGATCATAATCACATGTCCACACCACTATTGACGATAGTTAACAACCATTATAAACCATCAATATAACATGCATAAGGGCATAAATGTAATCACCAACGAAGGTCTAGGAGTTTAAACTAACAAATTCCATGAGTTTTGGTGAATCTATATTTTCTGTAGGGTTTATCCAGAAAAACATCAAGGTGAACCTACATGTCGGAATTAATCGCGGTTATCCACAGCGAGACGAACACTAGAAGACTCTAGAAGACTCGAGAGGACTCCACTCCAAGGCAGAGCCTGAGTGGCTGCCAGGTGGGCCCAGCCCCCTGGGTCCACATGTCAGCCCTCCTTCGAATGTCGATTCTCCACTAGCTCCTAGGTTGCATTTACACTATCCTTTAAGTCGGTTTGATCCAAGGGCTCACAATAGACGCTCTGGCCTATATATACCAGCCCTTGCCACCCCCCAGAGGCATAAGTCATATGAGAAGATAGAAACCCTAATCATCCTTAGAGCTCCACCAATTCTAGGGCATAGCTAGTTAGGCTAGGTCTAGAGGGAGGCAAGCAGGCTCCACTTGGATTCCTGATCGTGTCAAGAGCGTGGTTTGGTATAATCTGTGTACTCCCCTCTCTTTTATATCTCCATTACTTTTATATGCTTGCTACAATTGTTATGACAACATTATTATTCATCTCATTCATGTTCTTTGTTATAATGTACATTATCTACTTTGATTATATACTTTGTATAGCTAGATTATTGTTATGTTTATGCATAAGTTCATATAGCACTCACTCTAAAATACATGGGGTGAGTGGTCGACATTGTGTAAGCATGATGCTTATACATTGTTTACCTACGGATACACCCTATATTCTGGGTCATGTGGTAGATCACGGATGTGACACTCTCGTTGAGTCCTTTGTAGTCCACTCCCCGAATATAGGTTTGCAAGTAGGATGTGGTTACGAAGGAAGACAAGCTCTGTTCTTAATCTTCCTTAGTAATATCCCTTATGTGTAGATATAAAGATGACTTTAGCCATGACTACTAGGTGTAATTGCACTACTCAATGCATGCTTTGACTTGTAATTAAGAATGACTTAGGAATTATTTCTCTAATATTCTACTTAATCTAATGCCATAGAAAGGAGTACTCTGAGTGATTTATCATTAATCCATACTTATCATATACATAATTTATCCTATGACTTACCCCTGTTGTGAGTAGAATATTGGTAATGGTTTACTTCTCCATCAATAGCATAAGTTATCAATACATGTCCGTGCTAGACCTTCCCTGTGGTAAAATATAAAGAATAATACCTGGAATACTCTCGGGTAAAGTGCTACAATGGTATAATTATCTTTGCGCTTCCAGATTCCTTTGATTTATATATATATATATATATTCTTCCTAGTCACATGAAATATTAAAGTACTTGTTTGTGTCATTCTAGAAGTGGCACTAGGTAGTACCAACAAGCATTTCTAGCACCAACACTAGAGATGACAACTTAGTAAAAGATGCTAAGGATTGTAAACAACATAGGGTGACTACTTAAAACAAGTGACACGTTAATAAATACCAACAAGCATTTTTGGTGCCATTGCGGGGGAAGGTAGCTAGGCAAAGGAAGTATTGATAAACTTATACTCATTGATGTGATCAAAGATAAGCATTGACCTCTGCTCAAACAAGCTTACCCTTGTTTTGTTTACTTGTGTTTCTTATGCAGGGTAATGTATGATTGGTTTTGACCTTCCGATAAACTACATTGATGATCCAGAAGCATTAATTAGGAGGACTAGAACTAAACTAAAGAAAGTCCCAGCTTTAGAATCAAAAGACAACTAGATAAGGCGAAGCTTAACACCTGAATTTGAAGCCATGGCTGACAAGACTCTCTGTGAATTCTCTGCTCCAACTATAGCCAACATCCGAACTAGACCAATAGTCAATGTTGGAGAGATTGGATTCAAGATCAAGCCAACCCTCATCAACATGGTGCAAGCAAGCCTATTTTGTGGAAAGGCACATGAAGATGCGAGTGCATATCTCCAACACTTCCTAGAGATCTATAGCACTTTCACCAACAAAGGAGTGACCCAAGATGCTATATTACTTTGCCTCTTCCCATTCTCACTCTTGGGAAAGGCAAAGCAATGGTTCTACGCCAACAAAGATAGAAATACTACATGGGATAACTGATCCACTGCCTTCCTAGTAAAGTTCTTTCACATAGGCAAGACCAATGCTCTACGTGGAAGAATCTCAAGCTTTCAGTAACAACATGATGAATCTATCCCTAAGGCATGGGAACACTTTCAAGATTACATATTAGAATGTCCCCATCATGGGATGGAGAATTGGCTACTCATGCAGACTTTGTACCATGGGTTGACCAAAAGTACCCATGAGACTATGGATGCTGCTGCTGGAGGTGCATTCCTATCACTCGCCATACCAGCTGCAATAGCTCTTATGGAGAAGATGGCCTCCAACCAAGGTTGGAATGAAGAATGTCTTCAGACCCGCAAGAGAGGTGGAGGTATGCATCAACTCAAGAAGGTATACATGCTGTCTGCCAAGATGGATCTGCTGATGAAGAAGCTCGAAGATCAAGCCAATGAGAAGCAAGAAGTCATGCACATTCATGATTCCTACATGGCATGTGAAGAGTGTGGAAACACTAGGGCATTCATGGAGCAACTGTACTGAGACCCATGAGGATGTGAACTTTGTCAACAACAACTACTTTCATCCTCAATAGAATCAAGGATGGAATCAGCAATAAAGACCGAACGACCAAGGTAATTACCAAGGTAACTATCAAGGTAATAATTTTAATAATTTCTAGCCAATCTAAACTTATGGAGGGATTATCTAGAAAAGTAGCTACCAATGATAAAATTCTAGAGAACATAAATAATAGAATGGATAGCTTTGCTTCTACCATTAAGAACCAGCATAGCTTTAATAAAATGGTAGAATCACAAATAGCTCAGCTGGTAGCTGTTGTTCCTCCGTCTGATAAAGGTAAGATTCTAGGGCCAGAAGATCTAGAAACTGCAAATCTTGTCGATATTCACAATGCAACATACTACTGTATACAACCATCGATGAGAAGGTGGATAGATTATACCTTGCTAAAAAAGAATAGCAATCTAGGAAGACCTATCATCCCCATTACCATTGGACCATACATATTTCAAGAAGCTGTTTATGACTTCGGAGCAAGTCTCAACATCATGCCTAAGGTAATCTATGATAAAATTAATGGAGATACTTTGTTGTACACAAATATACGTTTGCATCTTGCAGATCAGTCACTCTACTACCCCAAGGGAGTTCTTGAAGATGCCATTGTTTGAGTGGGACAATCATATGTTCCCGTAGAATTTGTGGTTTTAAAAATAGGTGGAGATGTAAGGGCACCCATTATTTTGGGCCAACCTTTCCAAAGTACCACAAAAGCCATCATCTACGTAGACAGTGCCAAGATCTGCTTCATAATCAAGGATAAAAAGGAGAAGTTTTCTTTCAAGAACCACATCATGCAATCTCCTAGACATCCGTAGACATCGTACCTACCCGAAGAAACAACAGTGACCAAGAAGAAGAACAACAAGAGAAGAAGGAAGAAGAAGGCCAAGCAGCCACAAGAAGAATCAGTTAACATGATCAACACACTCCGATTATAGTACGACCACCTCCTCGCTTCACCATTCCTTGCTAAGAAGGATGATCCAGGCATACCAACGATCGACTGTACCATTAGACAATGAATCTTTCATAAGACCTTCTATGACATTGGGTCGGGTGTTAACATAATGTCCTAGGTAACGTATGAATATTTATTTGGTGATGAACCTTTGTTCCCTACATATATGCAATTGCAGATGGCGGATCAATCAATCCAATTTTCAGAGGAAATATTGAAAGATGTCATGGTAAGATTACATGATCAGTTTGGCCCTATAGACTTCATGGTTCTAGACATGGGTGAAGAAGAAGATGATACACCTATCATATTGGAAAGACCATTCCTCAACACAACTAACGCGATCATCTACGTCGGATCTAGACAAGTCCACTTCTAATTCCCTAGAGAGAAGGTATGCTATTATTTTAATAGGTATACCACTTATGAGCAGCCGAAGAAGTCCCACTTTAGGAGGAGACGTCGATCATCCCAAAACCAAAAGAATCGACTCCCAAAGAATGAATGGGAGGAAGATGAAGAACCTAAAGAAGTTGTGAAAGATGAAGCTACTCCGCCTAAGGTCAGTCCACAAACAAAGCAGGTGTAGAAGGAAAAGGCGACAATATCTGAAGCACCATTATAAGAGGTGTAACCATCAAGGTCTTTATCCTCGAGACCAACTGATGCACCCAAGGAATGAACAAGATAGGAGAAGAGTCATGTCCAGAGGACTTAAAAATTCAAACCCTCGATAGTTATCCATATTTACTTCCTAGTATTGCATGAATTACTTTTCATTTTAGCATATTTACTTCTCTGCATTAGCATTGCATTTAGAAAAGAAGATAAGAAGTTTCATGACTGCATTACATCATTGCATCATAAATCCTAAGCCCCATGTGAATAAATCTACGGTGTAAATACCCATGGAAATATTCACTGTGGTGGCATAAAAAATTAAAAATACCATACATATATATTTCTTGCATGCATATAAAAATGGAAAATCAAAAAGATATTAGAAAGACATCCTGTTAAAAATCTACCAAAATAGAAATATTTCTAAACTACAAGAACAACTAATCTCTAGACGGTTGACCGCTAACCCTATATCCTAATCCGTTCCACGAGTTTTGGTATTCTTGTTGATATTTTGTAGGATGATGCACCAAGATCAAGAGCACATTCAACCAGTTGTCTTCATGTCATTCCATCCCGGGACAAGAGGGACATCCACTGGCAAATCTGCTCTAAAAAAGATCACTCAACTTCAACATTCGACCACGCTGGCAAAGCTTGGGGGAAAGGCATTCCCATGTATCTAGCTAAGTATTTCTTTCCCTTTTGTTCTATTATTTCTAAGTCATAAAAAGATGCATAACAAACTAAAAGCAAAATAAAAAATTATCTTTGTCTTTTATATATAATAGTAAGGTGTGATCTTAAAAATAAAAAGTGTGTATCTAGTTTTTTCGTTTTTAAGAGCTGAATAAATAAAAGGACTCTGAAGGATAATCTCTTGACATGGAAATGATGAAAAGTTGCTTTGTTGTAATTACTTTCAAGTACCTAGTTTTCAGCCTTGAATTCTCCCAAGTTTTGGATACGACTGTTTTGATATAAGAATTTACTTTGAACTTGAAACTCGTGGGTAGCGTATGCTTGATCTAAGTCTAGGTAATTGATGGATATGATATGAGAAGGTTTGAGCTGTTGTTTATCTTGTTCCAAGTGATACTAAAGTTCTAGAGATTTATCTTTTGAAAAATATGAAAATCCTACATGATGAGCTCCTATATGACAAAGCTTGAATTCCTACCAAAGCCATACATGATATTTAGACTAGAAAAACTTCCACATATATGCTGCTTATTTTGCATTGAGTTTAGTCAAGCTTTGTTGACCCTTATGAGAGGTTTTTCATGCTCTTAAAATCAAGATCACGTACACACCACCCAAATATGCACTACTCCTGCATTGGAGAGGGTAGGCGCAATAACATGCCACTCCATTTAGATCCATCCAAAAATGTTTTACTCCTACACAAGGAAAAACACACCAAAAATATTTTTGATAAGATATTCACCAAACAAATGCTCCGAGTTCTTGTTGCTATCTCTCAAAAGTTTTGTTGCAGAAAAGAGACATGGGGCTATGCAAAAGTTATTCATTAAAAAAGAAAAAAAAGAGAAAAAGGAAAAGGAAATGAGAAAAAATGGACAAGTGTCTGAGATATTAAAAACAATGGGTACTTAGATGCCCGTCTAAAAAGAGAGAAGAAAAGATGAATAAGATAGCCCATGTTTACTTACAAAGTCATTTCTAAATTCTAAAAGAGAGATATGTTTTTAAGGAGCAAAGTACAAATAGTTTAGCCACCATATATATCCACACACATGCACATTTTGATTTGATTGTATGACTCAACTCTCTTTGGATCTGAGGTTTGACTTTACAATATATGTATTGCAACTATGCTCTTTTATGCTTTCTCCACTCCTATGAGCTCCACATAAGCTTTAGTTGTAGGAAGAAAGAAAGGCATACATCACAATTGCCTTGGTGAGAATCCACAAATACCACATATATTGAGAGACTTGAAAGTGTCATACAAAGGAAGCTCTGAGTTTTATTTTGAAAATCTATAAAAATTCTAGAATAATGGTTGAACAAAGAACTTGAGACATAGTGCTTGACTTGATCGTTCTGTCTTTCAATTGCTCAAGACCCAAGTGAAGGCTGAGAAGCCTCATAGTTGAAGGTAATATGAGTGAGTTTGAAAGTCAAATCGGTTCATTCTAATCTGGAGGAGAATTCTTGTTTAAACGCATGTGTACTTTTGAGGAGTGAAAATATTGACGCAACTCTTGATCCATTTACTAAATTTAGCTTTGCTAAGGGACTAGCAAAGGTTAAGCTTGGGATAGTTTGTTGATGGTAGTTAACAACCATTATAAACCATCAATATAACATGCATAAGGGCATAAATATAATCACCAACAAAGGTCTAGGGCTTTAAACTAACAAATTCCACGTGTTTTGGTGAATCTATATTTTCTGTAGGGTTTATCTAGAAAACTATCAAGGTGGACCTACATGTTAGAATTAATCATGATTATCTGCAGTGAAACAGACACCAGAAGACTCAAGAGGACTCCATACTGAGGCAGAGCCTGAGTGGCTGCTAGGTGGGGCCACCCAACCCCACCTATAGGCCGCCCGACCCCCTGGGCCCACATGATAGCCCCTCCTTCGAATGTGAGTTCTCCACCGCCCCCTAGGTTGCATCTACGCCGTTGTTTATGTCGGTTTGATCCAAGGGCTCATGATGGATGCTCCAGCATATATACCTACCCCTGCCACCACCTGAGGCATAAGTCATATGAGAAGATAGAAACCCTAATTATCCTTAGAGCTCCACCAATTCTAGGGCATTGCTAGTTAGGCTAGGTCTAGAGGGAGGCAAGCAGGCTCTGCTTGGATTCCCGATTGTGTCAAGAGCGTGGTTTGGTATAATCTTTGTACCCCCTTTCTTATGCACTACTCCTACATTGGAGAGGGTAGGCGCAATAACATGCAATTCCATCTAGATCCATCCAAAAATGTTTTACTCCTACACTGGGAGAAACACACCAAAAATATTCTTGATAAGATATTCACCAAACAAATGCTCCGAGTTATTGTTGGTATCTCTCAAAAGTTTTGTTGCAGAAAAGAGACATGTGTCTATGCAAAAATTATTCATTAAAAAAGAAAAAAAGAGATGAGAAAAAATGGACAAGTGTTTGAGATATTGAAAACAATGGGTACTTTGATGCCTGCCTAAAAAAAGAGAGAAGAAAAGATGAATAAGATAGCCCATATTTACTTGCAAAGTTGTTTCTAAATTTTAAAAGAGAGATATGTTTTCAAGGAGCAAAGTATAAATAGGTTAGCCACCATATATATCCACACACATGCACATTTTGATTTGATTGTATGACTCAACTCTCTTTGGATCTGAGGTTTGACTTTACAATATATGTATTGCAATTATGCTTTCTCCACTCCTATGAGCTCCACATAAGCTTTAGTTGTAGGAAGAAAGAAAGGCATAACATCACTATTGCCTTGGTGAGAATCCAGAAATACCACATATATTGAGAGACTTGAAAGTGTGATACAAAGGAAGCTCTGAGTTTTATTTTGAAAATCTATAAAAACTCTAGAATAATGGTTGAACAAAGAACTTGAGACATAGAGCTTGACTTGATCATTCTATCTTTCAATTGCTCAAGACCCAAGTGAAGGCTGAGAAGCCCCATAGTTGAAGGTAATATGAGTGAGTTTGAGGTTAGATAGGTTCATTCTAATCCGGAGGAGAATTCTTGTTTAAACACATGTGTACTTTTGAGGAGTGAAAGCATCGACGCAACTCATGATCCATTTACTAAGTTTCGCTTTGCTAAGGGACTAGCAAAGGTTAAGCTTGGGAGAGTTTGTTAACGGTAGTTAACAACCATTATAAACTATCAATATAACATCTATAAGGGCATAAATATAATCACCAACGAATGGTCTAGAGGTTTAAACTAACAAATTCCACGTGTTTTGGTGAATATATATTTTTTGTAGGATTTATCTAGAAAACCATCAAGGTGGACCTACATATCAGAATTAATCACGCTTATCCACAGCGAAACAGACACCAAAAGATTCTAGAAGACTCAAGACTACTCCATACCAAGGCAAAGCCCGAGTGGCTGCGAGGTGGGGCCAGTCGGCCCCACCTATTGGCCGCCTAGCCCCCTAGGCCCACATGTGGAACACCCCAAAATTTGCCTCTTTTGAAAATAGGTTTAAAATGATTTATTTGTGAATTTTTGTGCGCATGAAATATAGGAAAATAAAAAATTCATTAAATTAAAATTCATCACAAGCTGGCAACATGTTTGAGCATACATGCCCTTGCATTTGATTTATTTGATTGAGTGGTTTTGATTGAAAATTTCAAATGGTTTAAATTGCTTTTGCAAATGAAATTAAAATGGCTTTGAAGTAAAAGAAAAGAAAGAAAAGAGAATTATAAAATAAAAGAATATAAAAAGTGGTAGAAATTTATGTTTGAAAACTTACTAAAATTGTTCATTTTGTTTAAATTGAAAAGTGTGGTTGAAACCCCATTTGAATTTGACTTTGGTCATATTTGAATTTGGATTGAAAATGGGAAAAGTACTCCTCCTCCCTCTTTCGGCCCAGTAGTTGGCCTGCTTCTCCCCACCCTTTTCCTTTTTCTCCTGCGTGAGCCCAGGTCGGCCGCTTCCTTTCCCCGGCCTGCTTCTATTCGCTGACGCTTCGGCCCACACCAGCGAGCAGGCCCAGCTCTTCCTCCCCGCGACCTAGCGTCACCCGCCCCCTCTCCTCTCGTGGGCCGGCCCAACCGAAGCTGTCGCGTTGTGCGTCCCCTTCCTCTCTATTCTTGGATTAGTGAAATAAATAGTTGGGTTATGGTTTTCTTCTGTTCTCCATATCCTGTCTTTTCAGAGCAGCCTACACTATTTGGCTTCGATCTCTATTCTTAGACAACCAAAAATCATGAGAAAATTCTGGACAATAGTAGACTTCAATATCTTTCTTTGAGCATAAGAATCATCCTGATAGTTATTTTGGTTATGGAAATATGAAAATCACAAAGCGATGCATCTGTGCTGTTTGGAACTTGGAGTAGTTTCTCTTGTGCACTGTTTTCGATCAAGTGAACTGCAGAATTTGGAAAAGTGTTCTATAAAGAAGTTGTGGAGGATTTGATAAGCTTTCCAATGATATAAGCTACAACTTCATTGGATTAACAGAATGAGAGTTACTGATGTTTTACTGTGCTGCTATTTTTCATCTCGCGAGAAATTTCAGATTTCTTGTTCTTGCCCATACGCAAGAGTCTCATTGGGATGTCAGGACGTCATGATACTAGTTAGCTCCTTTGGAAGAAGGTGCAAGCTACCCTTCTTATGTCCCTAGTTGATCTTTTCTTAAGAGGGTAGCCAAGCTAAAGAAGTTGCAAGACGAAGGTCTCATGTGTTCTGGTGCTTCACTTGAAAGTATAGGTTATGTCTCTGAATGAGAAGTCACTATCAAGTGCAGTTATCTTTGCTAAAGATGTGTTACTTGTTGAATCACTTGAGTTATTATAAATTGGGAGTTCAATCTTCAACATGCCCAGGATAAGTTGGCATTGATGATGTAGAAAGGAGATATTGGACATCTACAGTTGAGTCAATGGAGACTCAGAACATCTCAATGATTTACCAAGTTAGAAAGTGAGCTTTGGTTCAAGGAAGGTTTATCCAAGATCATCAAGATTTTGGTAGAGCTACTGGAGAAGCTTTCAAGTTAGTTTGGATCAAGAGACCTCAGCTAAGTGTTGAAGGAGTCCAAGAAAAGGTTGAAGTAAAACCTATGTATTAGCTTTGTTAGACCAGGACAAGAGCTTCATATCTACAATGATGCACCTTGTCAAGGTGTGGGATGTGTCCTTATGCAACAAGAAAAATGTAGTACCTTGTTCATTAAGTCAACTAAGGAAGCATGAGTTAAACTACCTAACATGCATCTAGAGTTATCCATTATGGAGCATGGAAGTAAAAGTGACATATAGGAGGGTCACAAGAATCTACAGGACATCTTCACTAAGCTGGTCTTGAGCTTGTAATATCCTTGTTGGAATGAGATTGATTATGACTTGGAAAGTGTTATCATTGCGAGGAGCACAGTCATGGTCGATGCCCTTAGCAACAGAGAATTATGCTAAGGTTCGGGTGACACCAAGGATTAAGAATTGTATTCCAAGTTTGAGCAACTTGACCGGAATCATTAATGTTTTGAAGATTGGTGGTAGATTCTCTTTCCGATCAAGAGAGTAAGGAGGCTCTGTTGTGAGGTGAACATATGAAGAAAGAGGTCTAATAAGTATGGACTAAAAAGGAAAGGTGGCCTAGTGATTGGAATTACTTGAGGAATGTTTGGAGTATCTTTTAGAATCTTGGAATCAGTTTGCCAAGTTACTTGGAGTAAGGTTAGAGGGTATGCAAAGTAAAGTGGATCCTTATCAAGAAGATGGAACTACACGAGGAAGTAAAGAAGAATCCAAAGATGAGGTATCCCTATCTCTTAGTCAACGTCTTCCAAATCTCGAGGACGAGATTCATCTTAAGGGGTGTAGAATTGTAACACCCCAACTTTTGCCTCTTTTGAAAATAAGTTTAAAATGATATATTTGTGATTTTTTGTGCACATGAAATATAGGAAAATAAAAATTTTCATTAAATTAAAATTCATCATAAGCTAGCAACATGTTTGAGCATACATGCCCTTGCATTTGATTTATTTGGTTGAGTGGCTTTGATTGAAAATTTCAAATGGTTTAAATTGCTTTTGCAAATGAAATTAAAAATGGCTTTGAAGTAAAAGAAAAGAAAGAAAAGAGAATTATAAAAAAAAGAATATAAAAAGTGGTAGAAATTTATGTTTGAAAACTTACTAAAATTGTTCATTTTGTTTTAATTGAAAAGTGTGGTTGAAACCCCATTTGAATTTGACCTTGGTCATATTTGAATTTGGATTGAAAATGGGAAAAATGGGAAAAGTACTCCTCCTCCCTCTTTCGGCCCAGCAGTCGCCCTGCTTCTCCCCACCCTTTTTCTTTTTCTCCTGAGAAAGCCTAGCTCGACCGCTTCCTTTCCCTGGCCTGCTTTTGTCTGCTGACGCTTCGGCCCACGCCAGTGCGCAGGCCTAGCTCTTCCTCCCCGCGGCCCAGCGTCACTCGCCCCCTCTCCACTCGTGGGCCAGCCCAGCCAAAGCTACTGCGCCATGCATCCCCTTCCTCCCTCTTGCGCTGACCGGTGGGGCCTCCCTGTTAGGCTCGCCTTCCACCTTCTTCACCGCTCCGGACTCCGCCACCGCACCGAGTGTCCGCGTCCATCCCATCGCCGCCTTGCCTTGCGACTCAAGTAGCCTGGTCTCATAAATATCGAAGCCGAGCCTATGCCACCCTCGCCTAACCCAATTGCAAGCCACCGCATCACTCGAGTGCCCACAGCCACACTGCAACCTAGCGCCGCCGTCCGCTATCTACTTCGCCAAGCACAACGCCGCCTCCACTTGCTCCGCGTCACCGAGATCCGCTATGGTGAGCCCGCCATCGCCCCCTCTCTCTCCCCATGTCTCTGGTTCGTCAAATGGTGGACCATATGCCGAGAACCGTGAGCGCCGCTCACTCCGGCAATGGCGTCGCCATGTCGGTACTATTCCAGCGGCCGACTTTCTTTTCCCCCACTCCCATCTTATCAGTTGCGTTGATTTTAAATCCAACGGCCCAAGATCAAGGATACCCCTTTGCGTGGCCGTCTTACTAAAGAGCTCCTCCAGTTTTCTATTTTCAAACCCGTGGTCTAAAGCGCAATCACAGATTACGTTTTCTTCTTTGGAAAGCGTAGTTTCGTCGGTTTAGATCCAAAATACGTTTTCACCTATTTACAGTTTTGCCACTAATTTTGTTTTAGCAATAACTTCTCTGTTTTAACTCCGATTTGACCCGTTCAACTTGTGTTAGGTTCATAATTTCATAACCTACATGTTAATACTACTGTTAGATATGTTTTCAACTTTAAAATTCGAGGTTAGATTTAATCTAGTATTTTATTAAAGGAATCTTGTTTATTTCATGTCTACTATGTTTTAGCTCCGAATTGACCCATTCAAGTTGCGCCAGATTCATTGCAACATGATCTATGTGTTAGTAACAGTGTTTACCATATTACTATTTCTAAAATTTCATGTTTTAAATCTTATCTTGATTAATAATTATGCAACTGGGTTTTATAAATAAAATATGATTTGTTTTACTTTAGTTTTATAATTCAAATCTAAATTTGACTTAATTCAATTTATATTATTTATAAAATATCTTATATATATTTAAAATGAATGAAGCCTATAGTTTTCTTTTCCACATATATAGTAAATCTATCGATAGTTGTATCTTTTCAATCGTAGCTCCGATTAGGGTGCTTCTTACGACTGTGTGTTCGTAGCAATGCGTAGAATCATGTTTCAAACTCTTTTACTTATTTTTTTTATGTTTGGTGTACTATTCTAATTTAGTTCTATTATTTGCTTTGTGTATGATTGCATGGATGCTTGTGTGGTGCTTTATGATCTTGTCAAGTCGGTGAGTTTTACACGGTGAATCGAGAAGCAGATCTTTGAAGTTTTGGACTTGAAGAAGAATCTAAATTTAAGGCAAGTATAGCATGGGATCTTCCTTGTTGTCCTATACACCTTTAATTACTTAATTCATATTGCATGTATCCACCTTGTTGCCAATAAGGATATCCTAGATATTTGTTACCTTGTATCTTAATTCCTATGGGTTATTGCATTGGGTAGTATGATACTAGTGCTCAACTAAAGCCATGATCTTGTAACTTGACTAATGGATTATGCAATAAACACTAAACGATGCTTTTTAGCAACATGGAATAAGGGGCCTAGAGCATTGGGTTCTTTTATGATGCTCTAGATTCCTTTCCCTAAGGACTTATGTGTAAGTGATCATCTGGGACATACAGTATAACTGTGAGGGCTATATGGCTCTGGTTTTAGTTTAGTATGAGGTCCTTTTCTAGCTTTTAAGAGGTTACCTTTATTGGTGTAAGAATGGCTTGTTGAATCGAGTATATGACAGCCTTTACTCTTATGTGTATAGCCATGATGGAATTGTGCCATTTGACAGGGGGGTTCCTATATCTGTTTGCCGAGTGAATCTAATGGACCTAACTTGTTAGATGAACCTTTGATAGGCTTCATAGTGAACCCTGCCGACCTTCTTTGGTAGTGGGTCAAGAGGTTAGCCGCCTCGGGTGAAAGGGCAAATCACGACTCATAGTGAAAGTGTACAACCTCTATAGAGTTTAAAACTGGTATATCAGCCGTGCTCACGGTCACGAGCGGCCTTGGAATATTTACGGAATAGATGATGAACACTAATGATATGGATGATGAAAATGCTCATTAATGATTACTATTTATGCTATTCATTATTCATGTTTACCTGATCGTATGTTTACATGGGCTTGTGATAATGGTGCTACTCTTTTGCTAAAATTGTGACAATTAAAAGCTAATTGCAGTTAAACCAATGTCAGCCTTTTGAGCCTCATGAACCCCATGTTATATTTGTTGAGTATGACATGTACTTACGCTTGCTTTACTTTTAAAATCTTTGGAAAATCCTAGATGGGTACCAGATTGCCAGAGTTTGGAGGAATTAGGCTTGTGATCAACCTGTGGAATTGTAGTCTTCACCTGAAGATCGGAGTTGTCTTTCCACTATTTTCTATCTAAGGTTATATCCTTTATACTAAGTATGTTATATATTAAGCATTATCTATTGATATTACCTTTATTTGTAGCTATATGTGAGATTTAACTTCCTGGGCTCACATATGGTGTGTATCTGGTTTTGTCCTTAAAATTGGGTGCGATAAAGTGGTATCAGAACAATGCTGACTATAGGCCGCAAGCCTAGATAGAACTGGATGTTTTAGCATGCTTTCATCTTTGCTTAGTTCTTGCTTTCTCTCTAACCTTGATACTTGCTAAAAGTTATGCTCACTTCGGCCTCTATTCTGTTATGAAAACCTTATCTCTATTCTGAACCTTCTCTCTTAGTCTATATAGATGGGTCGTAATGAGGAGACCACCAGCATCAAAGGTCAGGAGGACCAAGCTACGTTGTCCGTAAGCGCATTCGATAAGGAGAAGCTTGTAGCTATGCAACAACAAGTACTTGAAGGAATGACTCAATATGGGAGTTCTCCACAGTGCTTGCCACAAGGTCAAACCAAAAGGACCAGTGAAGAGACAAGTGGTAGAAGCTTGGAAGAAGACGAAGTCCAATGAAGATGTTGGTAGTAAGACGCTTGGAAGTTAGGATCCATGTCAATGTTGTAAGCATTATGGTTTCCCCTGTCTTTAGAACAAGTCTAATAAGAGGGAAGTCAAGGTGAACCCAAGTTGTGAAGCTAATGTGGATAAGAAGAGGAAGGTGGTCTCATCAGAGCCAGAATTGGGAAGAATCAACAATTACACCATGGAAGTAGCCAGAGTCAGATCACTACCGGACTGCCACCAAAAAGTGTCAGTAATACTCAACCCAAAAGAAACATTTGGTGAGAGTGACGAATGAAGAAGTCATGCTAGACTACCCAAGATCCTTAGATAAGGAGTATGAGTTTGTGCCCTTTATGTAAAAAAACGATAGTATCGCAAGATGAGTCAATGATTGAGTTGTGCATCTTTATTGCTTTGTTGAATTATCATTATGTTTATGCTTATTTTGGATCTTTATAATGATTGCAATAATCTTATTGGGTGTTCCCACAATATCATTTAGTTTATAGGCCTAAGGCATAGGGATTAGTGAAATAAATAGTTGGGTTATGGTTTTCTTTTGTTCTCCCTATCCTGTCTTTTCAGAGCAGCTTGCACTCTTCGGCTTATATCTCTATTCTTGGACAACCAAAAATCATGAGAAAATTCTGGACAATAGTAGACTTCAATATCTTTCTTTGAGCATAAGAATCAACCGGATAGATATTTTGGTTATGGAAATATGAAAATCACAAGGCGATGCATCTGTGCTGTTTGGAACTTAGAGCAGTTTCTCTTGTGCACTGTTTTCGACCAAGTGAACTGTAGAATTTGGAAAAGTGTTCTATAAGGAAGTTGTGGAGAATTTGATAAGCTTTCCAACGATATAAGCTACAACTTCATTGGATTAATAGAATGAGAGTTACAGTTGTTTTACTATGCTTCTGTTTTTCATCTCGCGAGGAATTCCAGATTTCTTGTTCTTACCCATACACAAGAGTCTCATTGGGATGTCAGGACATCGTGATACTAGCTAGCTCCTCTAGAAGAAGGTGCAAGCTACCCTTCTTATGTCCCCTAGTTGATCTTTTCTTAAGAGGGTAGCCAAGCTAAAGAAGTTGCAAGACGAAGGTCTCATGTGTTCTGGTGCTTCACTTGAAAGTATAGGTTATGTCTCTGAATGAGAAGTCACTATCAAGTGCAGTTATCTTTGCTAAAGATGTGTTACTTGTTGAATAAAGGAGCTCAGGCATTTTCCTGTATTGGTTATCACTTCGAGTTATTATCAATTGGGAGTTCAATCTTCAACATGCCCAGGATAAGTTGGCATTGATGATGTAGAAAGGAGATATTGGACATCTACAGTTGATTCAATGGAGACTCAGAACATCTCAATGATTTACCAAGTTAGAAAGTGAGCTTTGGTTCAAGGAAGGTTTATCCAAGATCATCAAAATTTTGGTAGAGCTACCAGAGAAGCTTTCAAGCTGGTTTGGATCAAGAGACCTCAGCTAAGTGTTGAAGGAGTCCAAGAAAAGGTTGAAGTAAAACCTATGTAGTAGCTTTGTTAGACCAGGACAAGAGCTTCATATCTACAATGATGCACCTTGTCAAGGTGCGGGATGTGTCCTTATGCAAGAAGAAAAAGAGAGAATTCCTTATTTGACACTGGGAAAATGAGTCGTTCCTTTCTTAGCCCTGAAATTTTCTTCGTTCCCTATTTGACACTCACTTCAACTTTCATCCCTAATTTGACACTACCGTCAAATCCGTTAGCTAATGGTGTTAACTGGCTGTTAAAAAGACGTTTTTGCCCCTAGAAAAAAAGCGGCGAAGCAAATTTGAGAGGAAAAAAACCTACGCCCGCCTCTAATGCATGCGCCCAGCTGCAAAAAAGGTGCAGGTTTTTTTTCCTCTCAAATTTGCTTCACCGCTTTTTTTCTAGGGGCAAAAACGTCTTTTTAGCAGCCAATTAACACCGTTAGCTAACGGATTTGACGGTAGTGTCAAATTAGGGATGAAAGTTGAAGTGAGTGTCAAATAGGGAACGAAGAAAATTTTAGGGCCAAGAAAGGAACGACTCATTTTCCTAGTGTCAAATAAGGAATTCTCTCGAAGAAAAATGTAGTACCTTGTTCATTAAGTCAACTAAGGAAGCGTGAGTTGAACTACCTAACATGCATCTATAGTTATCCATTATGAAGCATGGAAGTAAAAGTGACATATAGGTGGGTCACAAGAATCTATAGGACATCTTCACTAAGCTAGTCTTGAGCTTGTAATATCCTCATTGGAATGAGATTGATTATGACTTAGAAAGTGTTATCACTACAAGGAGCACAGTCATGGCCGATGCCCATAGCAACAGAGAATTATGCTAAGAAGGTTCGGCTGACACCAAGGATTATCACATGGGCTTATGATAAACTTGGTGCTACTCCTTTGCTAAAATTGTGACAATTAAAAGCTAATCGCAGTTAAACCAGTGTCAGCCTTTTGAGCCTCATGAACCCCATATTATATTTGTTGAGTACGATATGTACTTACACTTGCTTTACTTTTTAAATCTTTGGAAAATCCTGGATGGGTACCAGATTGCTAGAGTTTGGAGGAATTAGGATTGTGATCAACTAGTCAATTGTCCCTGTGGAATTGGAGTCTTCACCCGAAGATCGGAGTTGTCTTTCCGCAATTTGTTGTCTAAGGTTATATCCTTTATACTAAGTACGTTATATATTAAGCATTATTTATTGATATTACATTTATTTGTAGCTATATATGAGATTTGACTTTCTAGGCTCACATATGATGTGTATCTAGTTTTGTCCTTAAAACCAGGTGTGACAACATATCAGCCCCTCCTTCGAATGTCGGTTCTCCACCACCTCTTAGGTTGCATCTACACTGTCGTTTAAGTCTGTTTGATCTAAGGGCTCACAATGGATGCTCTGGCATATGTATACCAGCCCTGCCACCCCCCGAGGCATAAGTCATAAGAGAAGATAGAAACCCTAATCATCCTCAGAGCTCCACCAATTCTAGGGCATTGCTAGTTAGACTATGTCTAGAGGGAGATAAGCAGGCTCCGCTTGGATTCCCAATCGTGTCAAGAGCGAGGTTTGGTATAATCTTTGTACCACCTCTCTTATGCACTACTCCTACATTGGAGAGGGTAGGCGCAATAACATGTCATTCCATCTAGATCCATCCAAAAATGTTTTACTCCTACATTGGGAGAAACACACCAAAAATATTCTTGATAAGATATTCACCAAATAAATGCTCCAAGTTATTGTTGCTATCTCTCAAAAGTTTTGTTGCAGAAAAGAGACATGGGGCTATGCAAAAGTTATTCAATAAAAAAATAAAAAAAATAAAAAAAAATAAAAAAGAGATGAGAAAAAATGGACAAGTGTCTGAGATATTAAAAACAATGGGTACTTAGATGCCCGCCTAAAAAGAGAGAGAAGAAAAGATGAATAAGATAGCCCATGTTTACTTGCAAAGTTGTTTCTAAATTCTAAAAGAGAGATATGTTTTTAAGGAGCAAAGTACAAATAGGTTAGCCACCATATATATCCACACACATGCACATTTTGATTTGATTGTATAACTCAACTCTCTTTGGATTTGAGGTTTGCCTTTACAATATATGTATTGCAAGTATGCTCTTTTATGCTTTCTCCACTCTTATGAGCTCCACATAAGCTTTAGTTGTAGGAAGAAAGAAAGGCATAACATCACTATTGCCTTTGTGAGAATCCACAAATACCACATATATTGAGAGTCTTAAAAGTGTCATACAAAGGAAGCTATGAGTTTTATTTTGAAAATCTATAAAAACTCTAGAATAATGGTTGAACAAAGAACTTGAGACATAGTGCTTGACTTTATCGTTCTATCTTTCAATTGCTCAAGACCCAAGTGAAGGCTGAGAAGCCCCATAGTTAAAGGTAATATGAGTGAGTTTGAAGTTAGATAGGTTCATTCTAATCCGTAGCAGAATTCTTGTTTAAACGCATGTGTACTTTTGAGGAATGAAAGCATCGACGCAACTCCTGATCCATTTAGTAAGTTTAGCTTTGCTAAGGTACTAGCAAAGGTTAAGCTTGGGAGAGTTTGTTGAAGGTAGTTAACAACTATTATAAACCGTCAATATAACATGCATAAGGGCATAAATATAATCACCAATGAAGGTCTAGGGGTTTAAACTAACAAATTCCATGTGTTTTGGTGAATCTATATTTTCTACAGGGTTTATCTAGAAAACTGTTAAGGTGGACCTACATGTTAGAATTAATCACGCTTATCTGCAGTGAAACGTACACCAAAAGACTCTAGAAGACTTGAGAGGACTCCATATCGAGGCGGAGTGTAACACCTCTGGTGTTTTAAATACTAAAATATTCCATGTCATCATATGCATTGCACATCATTCTTGTGTTAGTGAAAATTTTGATATGCATTCACTAAAACAAGTTTACTTCTATGATTATATGTGTTGACTTGTATGGGATGAATCAAGTTCAAAACCTTAGTGTTAAATTTGAATTCCAAAACCCTAATTTCCAGGATTTAAATTCTACCCTAGAAAACCTAATTCAAAATCTAAGCACATTTTGGAGTTGAGCTTAAAAGGAAAAGTGTAGAGCTTGTCAATGTGTACAAAGTTGGTTTTTAGAGTTTTCAAAGTTGTTATATAAAATTTGAAGTAATTTGAAAGGGGATAAATTCTTAAAGTGTCTCATTTTGATTTTAAACTTGCATTTTCAAATCTAGATAGAATTTGGGTATGGTTATTGAAGCAAAGTTGTAGAATTTTGAATTTGGAACAACTTTTATTTTTGGAGATTTTTGAGTTTCCATACAAATTTGAGAGTAATTTGAGAAATGAAGCGAATGGCAATTCAGTAAATACCTTGAACAGTGCAAGCAGGCAGACACTCACCGTCAGCGAGCTACCACCGGCTTCTACACGCATCTATGAGTGCCACCTCGTGCTTTGATGTGTCCGCATTACCGTAACGTGTCGAGCGCACCTTCTTCCGCCGCCCTCCGCTCGCCTGATAACTCTGGAGCGTCGTCCAGTCGTTCTCTCCCTTCCCTCTGTTTTCCGTCAGCACCGCCCAGCTCCGACGAGCTCACGCCGGAGTCGTAGAGCCCTCCTAGCCATAGCCGAGCACATCACCATGATCGCCATCACCTAGCGCCTCCATCTCACCCACTTGCGCAGCTTCTACCCCACTGGTTTGTCCAGCGCAACCTTGTCTTCTCCAACTTCGGCGAGGAGCCGCCGTGATCCATTCCACTGTGGACAGGGAGTTCGGGTGGGCTTCTTGCTTCATACTTTGTTGTTTCTTGATCTTCATTCTCTCGTGATGTTCATGAGCTTCATCGTGGATCATTTGGTCGATTGCTTTCCTCAAAACGGAGCTTTGCCGTGAGTTCACGCCGTCGCTGTCGTCTCCAATGCCGACGACCTAGCTCCACCTCGACTTAGCCATCGTTCTCACGCGCATCAGCTTCAGGGTCAGCCACTCATCATGTTTGTGTGCTCTATTTTACTTCTACCATGCCATAGCCACGAGATCGTAGGTCGCTGGTGAGTTTTGCTTTGCCGTGCCGCTGCGTGCATTGCTGCTTGTGCTGTGAAGCATTGTTGGACCGATTAAGGGCTCGATTAAGTCTGTTAGGAGATGCTGAGTACACCGGAGACTTTTGTTTCATCGGCGAGGCCATAGTTCACCATCACCGTCTCGGTGGGACACTGCCGTGCCACCATCATCGCCGGCGAGGTCACTACAGTCGCCTAGATGCTCAACCAGTACCCTCAGTCGAAGCGCAGCGCTGAGGGGGGTCATGTTGGTGCAATCCTTATCATCGAAAACCACACCATCGGCAAGTAGTCGCTGGTCAGAGGGTCTCACCATCGTGGTCAGCGTGGGCTGACCGGTGGGGTCACCCTGTCAGTGACCGTTTTAATGAAAATGAATTTCTCTATTTTGTAGAAATGGTTAAATAGTGTTGTGATTTGTTTATTTTGTGTAGAAATAAATAGAGCTCCAAAAATTATGAAAATTTTTGTGTGACCTCTCTCAGATGTGAACTAGTTAGGAAAAATATTAAATGTTACTTTTCAGTGCATTTTGAATGTGATAAAAATTGCTCAAAGTAATTAATAAATGGGATTCCATGATTTTTCTAGGCTTATATAATTATCCAAAAATTATGGAAATTGTTTTTCCACTTAGTTATCATGTGATGAGTCTTCACAAAAATTTGGAGCTCATTTAGAAAAGGTTGATTTATTTCATAATTTTGAATTAATTAATTAATTAATTAAACAGATAGTAAACCTTAATGACTTAAGTTTTGTTTGAATTTGGGATTGAGTGATGACCTCGGATCATTAGCATAAAATGATCCTCGGCACTTTAAGTAAGTGTTTGAGTTTATGATCAAGTTGTGATTAAGAAAGGTTAATCTAAGTAAACCCTAGAGAAGGTTTAGTTAGTTGTTAGTTTGTAAGTATACCACGAAGGAAAGTTGTATTCAAGTTATTAGCTTTTGCATCCATCGTCAAGCATCATGTTTTATATCTCGCATCATATTAAACATGGCATTATTACCACGTGTATTGAACGAAAGTGAGAACGTGGTAGTCAATCAAGTTGTTGAGGAAGTCAACCCACCGGTTGAGGTCAGGTTTGATATCTGTGGAACATCTTCGAAACTTGACTTTTCTGACAATCAAGGCAAGCCTCGGATGCATTTAAACCTACCTTGTGTTTTACAAATTATATCGCTTTTGTTTTTAAATGTTGCATTAAGTGTTTATGAGTTGAGTGGAAACCTTATTGGTGCATTACCAACCTTGTTTTTCCATATCAACCTTATTACCAGCTTCAATTCATGAATGCCTAATTATGCTTAGCCATGCTTAAACCGATAAAAGTCAGGTGATTACCTATCACCTACGAGATATAAATGGATTTTTGGATACGGTTGGTTATTTATGTTATCATGAGATATAATTGTGGAGTAATAAATCTAGACCGAGCGGACTCGGTGTATGAGAGCCACAAGACATGAATGTCTTGTGAGCGGGTTCTTTCCACCTGTGTCGATTAAGAACCATTCGTTGTTGAATTACATGAGGTGAGACTTTGTAGTACTGGCCACGTACTCCGGTAAGCCTTAACTCGGCTATTCTATTACGAGAATGGCTACTCGCGCACTAGGAGTGGAGAGATGGCGAGAGTAGCATGTACCCATGTGGCAATGGGCTGGATTGGTGGAGTATTGTGCTCTCGGATGGCGTGAACCTATTCTTGTTTTAGAGAATCTGAGGGTAGGTTGGTATATGTAGGTCAGGGACCTACATATGTCGTGTGGTTGGGAAACCCCTGATGGGTTATAATTGGTTCGAATCATTGTTGCTCCTCGGTTATGGAGACTCAGCTCATTGTTCATCATCATAGTTAACAAATGGAACTTGAGTAGGATTTGAGAAAGAGTTTGATATGAAGTTCATGATCTCAAAATGGATCATGTCAGCTATATATATGATCTATATGAAGATTTAAATGTTGAAAGAAAGAATCTTGTTAGAGAGTTTTTACGCAAAAGAACCTTGATTCTTGCTAAAGCCTTACCTTGAATCCCCGAGCCTGCATTGCTGAGTTTTCTCTGTTTTACATCAGTTTAGTCTTGTTGAGTACTTTGTACTTAGGGTTTTTTAACCCTTGTTGTAGGTGAGCCTCATGAGCAGGTCTGCTTTGGACCATGCTGCATGACGGTTGTTCAAATCGAAGATGATAAGTAAATGTGTGGCCCTTGGGCAGGGTACTTTATTTGTGTGTTTTGTTTTATGTTACTGAAACTACTCCACTACTATGGTTTGTAATAATAATCGTACTTAGTTTGTGAAACAACTATTTTGTAACTAAGTTATTGTAAGACTTCTGCTATTTTACTCTGATGTATATTAATGAATAAACTATTGTAATACTACAATGACTCTGTGATGGATCCTGCTCAGAAGAAATCGTGGATGATTCGGGTTTCCCGAGGACACCCGACAGGCTTCTTAAGTTACCGGGAACATATGCATAGTCATCAGAAGTCATTGGACAATGATAGGTGCATGTGGGCCCTATAATTTAGGAGGTTCTGCCACACGGAGCTCGAGTGGCTACTAGGTGGGGCCGGTCGGTCCCACCTATAGGCCGCCTAGCCCCCTAGGCTCACATGTTAGCCCCTCCTTCAAATGTTGGTTCTCCACCACCTCCTAGGTTGCATCTACGCTGTCGTTTAAGTTAGTTTGATCCAAGGGTTCACGATGGACATTCTAGCATATATATACCAACCCCTGCCACCCCCATGAGGCATAAGTCGTATGAGAAGCTAGAAACCCTAATCATCCTCAAAACTCCACCAATTCTAGGGCATTTCTTGTTAGGCTAGGTCTAGAGGGAGGCAAGCAGGCTCCGCTTGGATTCCTGATCGTGTCAAGAGCATGGTTTGGTATAATCTTTGTACCCCTCTGTTATGCACTACTCTTACATTGGAGAGGGTAGGCACAATAACATGCCATTCCATCTAGATCCATCCAAAAATGTTTTACTCCTACACTAGGAGAAACACACCAAAAATATTCTTGATAAGATATTCACCAAACAAATGCTCCAAGTTATTATTGCTATCTCTCAAAAGTTTTGTTGTAGAAAAAAGACATGGGGCTATGCAAAAGTTATTCGTTAAAAAAAGAAAAAAAAGAAAAAAGAGATGAGAAAAAATGGATAAGTGTCCGAGATATTGAAAACAATGGGTACTTAGATGTCCGCCTAAAAAAAGAGAAGAAAAGATGAATAAGATAGCCCATGTTTACTTGCAAAGTTGTTTCTAAATTCTAAAAGAGAGATATGTTTTTAAGGAGCAAACTACAAATAGGTTAGCCACCATATATATCCACACACATGCACATTTTGATTTGATTGTATGACTCAACTCTCTTTGTATTCGAGGTTTGACTTTACAATATATGTATTGCAAATTATGTTGTTTTGTGTTTTCTCCACTCCTATGAGCTCCACATAAGATTTAGTTGTAGGAAGAAAGAAAGGCATAACATCACTATTGGCTTGGTGAGAATCCACAAATACCACATATATTGAGAGACTTGAAAGTGTCATACAAAGGAAGCTCTAAGTTTTATTTTGAAAATCTATAAAAACTCTAGAATAATGGTTGAACAAAGAACTTGAGGCATAGTGCTTGACTTGATCATTCTATCTTTCAATTGGTCAAGACCCAAGTGAAGGCTGAGAAGCCCCATAGTTGAAGGTAATATGGGTGAGTTTGAAAGTCAGATCGGTTCATTCTAATCCAGAGGAGAATTCTTGTTTAAATGCATGTGTACTTTTCAGGAGTGAAAGCATCGACACAACTCCTGATCCATTTACTATGTTTAGCTTTACTAAGGGACTAGCAAAGGTTAAGCTTGGGAGAGTTTGTTGATGGTAGTTAACAACCATTATAAACCGTCAATACAACATGCATAAGGGCATAAATATAATCACCAACGAAGGTCTAGGGATTTAAACTAATAAATTCCACGTGTTTTGGTGAATCTATGTTTTCTACATAATTTATTCAGAAAACCATCAAGGTGGACCTACATATTGGAATTAATTGCGCTTATCCATAGCAAAAATGTACACTAGAAGACTCTAGAAGACTCGAGAGGACTCCATACTAATGCGGAGCCCGAGTGGCTACCAAGTGGGGCCGCCTAGCTCCACCTATAGGCCGCCTGGCTCCGTGGGCTCAGATGTTAGCCCCTCCTTCAAATGTTGGTTCTCCACCGCCTCCTAGGTTACATCTACACTGTCGTTTAAGTTGGTTTGATCCAAGGGCTCATGATGAACGCTCTGGCATATATATACTAGCTCCTGCCACCCCCTAAGGCATAAGTCATATGAGAAGGTAGAAACCCTAATCATCCTCAGAGCTCCACCAATTCTAGGGCATTGCTAGTTAGGCTAGGTCTAGAGGGAGACAAGCAAGCTCCGCTTGGATTCCCGATTGTGTCATGAGCGTGGTTTGGTATAATCTTTGTACCCCCTCTCTTATGCACTACTCCTACATTGGAGAGGGTAGGCGCAATAACATGTCATTCTATCTAGATCCATCCAAAAATATTTTACTCCTACACTAGGAGAAACACACCAAAAATATTCTTGATAAGATATTCACCAAACAAATGGTCCAATTTATTGTTGCTATCTTTCAAAAGTTTTGTTGTAGAAAAGAGACATGGGGCTATGCAAAAGTTATTCATTAAAAAAGAAAAAAAGAGAAAAAGAAAAAAGGGATGAGAAAAAATGGACAAGTGTCTGAGATATTGAAAACAATGGATTTTTGGATATGATTGGTTATTTATGTTATCATGAGATAGAATTGTGGAGTAATAAATCTAGACCGGGCGGACTTGGTGTATAAGAGCCACAAGACATGAATGTCTTATGAGCGGGTTCTTTCCGCCTGTGTCGATTAAGAACCATCCGTTGTTGAATTGCATGAGGTGAGACTTTGTAGTACTAGCCACATACTCCGGTAAGCCTTAACTCGGCTATTCTATTACGAGAATGGCTACTCGCGCACTAGGAGTGGAGAGATGGCGAGAGTAGCATGTACCCACATGGCAATGGGCTGGATTGGTGGAGTACTGTGCTCTCGGGTGGTGCGGACCCGTTCTTGTTTTAGAGAATTTGAGGGTAGGTTGGTATATGTAGGTTAGGGACCTGCATATGTTGTGTGGTTGGGAATCCCCAGCTGGGTTATAATTGGTTCAAATCGTCGTTGCTCCTCGGTTATGAAGACTCAACTCACTGTTCATCATCGTAGTTAACAAATGGAACTTGAGTAGGATTTGAGAAAGAGTTTGATATGAAGTTCATGATCTCAATATGGATCATGTCAGCTTTATATATGATCTGTATGAAGATTTAAATGTTGAAAGAAAGAATCTTGTTAGAGAGCTTTTATACAAAAGAACCTTGATTCTTGCTAAAGCCTTACCTTGAATCCCCAAGCCTGCATTGCTGAGTTTTCTCCGTTTTACGTCGGTTTAGTCTTGTTGAGTACTTTGTACTCAGGGTTCTTTAACCCTTGTTGCAGGTGAGCCTCATGAGCAGGTCTGCTTGGGACCGTGCTACATGACGGTTGTTCAAATCGAAGATAACAAGTAAATGTGTGGCCCTTGGGCAGTGTACTTTATTTGTGTGTTTTGTTTTATGTTACTAAAACTACTCCACCACTATGGTTTGTAATAATAATCGTACTTAGTTTATGAAACAACTGTTTTGTAACTAAGTTATTGTAAGACTTCCGCTATTTTACTCTAATGTATATTAATGAATAAACTGTTGTAATACTACAATGACTCTGTGATGGATCCTCCTCAGAAGAAATCGTGGATGATTTGGATTTCCCAAGGACACCTGACAGGCTTCTTAAGTTATCGGGAACATATGCATAGTCGTTAGAAGTCATTGGACAATGACAGGTGCATGTGGGCCCTATAATTTAGGAGGTTCTGCCATAGACTGGTATCAAAGCAACCATTACAAAGTTTTTGTAGTATTGTTTTACAAAAACTTCAAAATGATTTGGGGCAAATAAATTTAACCTGTTAATTTGGTCCAAATTGCTTTCGACTTATCTTAATTCATTCTCACAATTCCTTATTTGATTAATAAGGCTTTATATGGTTGTGTAGTAATCTTATTATGCCCTATATAATAAAAACTATTGTTTATGTACCTTATGAGCTTTGATGCTTAAGTTTTGTAAGGATGATTCATGCATCATGATTAATCCACTTGTTAATTACTTTCCCTCTAGTTTGGGTTGAGTAGTATAAGTCCCATTCTTACTACTCTTTAGACTTTTCTCAGATTGTCTTACTGTTATTAAATCTTGCTTTCTATAGTATGGCTCGTACCAAGGTAACACCCCATAAGTCCGTTGGACCCAAAGGAGTTCCTCGTCACCAGCTTGCCCCTAGGAGTGATGGTGCTAGCAGTAGTAGCTTGAGGCCTGATCCCTAGGCTTAGGTATAGAGGCTTTCAGTAGAGTTAGCATAGGCTACTAGAGATAGGGCCTTGGATGCCATCTAGGTGGGCAAGCTATAGGATCAATTGAGGCGTCTCACCACCGCTCATAAGAACTATGAGCGTACGTTAGTTCGTATGGTAGAAGGAAGAAATGAAGCTTGGCATAGAGAAGATATAGCTAGAGCCCGAGTTCATGAGTTAGAGTTTTATGTAGACTTAGAAGAATATTATACCAATCTACATGAAGAAGTCCATAGGCTGGACAATCTCCTGAATCCAAATCATGAGCCTCAAGGAAATGCAATGGACCCAGGTGTCATCATAGCAGATGATGATGAACCTGAAGAGGAAGAAGAAGAGGATCCAGAAGAAGTAGTGGTGGTCAATGAAAGTGATAATGAAGGCAGAAATGTTTCTGGAATGGATACCGATCCTGAGGTTTGATGTGATCAAGGAGAAGAGTAGAGTTGTAATATAGTGAGTTCCAGTCAAGCTGGGTAGTCTTGCTTAAGTGTAGACTTGTGTATAAATAAGTAAACCCAATGTAATGTGTTTGTAGTAAGCTCTTTAAATATTTCAATAAATGCTTGTGAGTAAAGTTTGGTTTGTCATGAACAGATGCCTCATACTCGGGCTTCGGATATTCCTAGTTCTTCGCAAGACGAGGGTGGTGTTCCTGATCCACCACTAGTTCTGCCAACTTTGGTTGATGCTATCGCGGAACTGGTCCATGTGACCATAGATAATGCTCGGTTGCTTTGGGAGTTAGCTCAAAGCAATCAGAATATGATGCAAGGGAATCGTGGTCGTAATCATCAAAGGCAAGAAGCTACATATGTTGACTTCATGAATACACGACCACCAGTATTTTCTAAGGCTAACGAACCACTTGAAGCTAATGATTGGCTCCGTACCATAGAGCAGAAGTTTGACCTTGTTGACACCATTTTTTGCACGTGTCAAAATGATCAGAGTGGGCTAATCGGTAGGAGGAAAGTTACTGTATACGCTAACAGTCGATGAAAATCAGCTTGTAAAGATGGTTGCCGATGAATGGTGGTGATCGATGGAAAGGTTGATTTAGACTCGGGCGTTGCCGATAAGGTTGGAGATGTTATTGTCGATGCCGATGAAGGAAGGCTTGAAAACTACTGCCGATGAAACAGGAAGTATGCCGATGGAAAGGAGGTCGGTGAGAATTCCATTGTAATTGAGGCGGACAGGGAAATAGATAGGAGTTGATTTCCTTTTCTATATTTGTTAGAGTATGATTCATGTAAGAGTCACGTGTTTCCTTAGATATGGACTTGGTGTCCTAGTCGTATTTGGTTATGTCTCTTTAGATCATGGTATAAATATAGATTGAGGGGCAATGTAACATAAATCAATCAATATCAAAACCAATTTTTACTCCTATTTGCATCTACTTACTTTTTGGCGACTTCGTCAATTTGCATATTTTTCCTTTTTACGAGTTCTCATTGATTCGGCGAGTTACATCGCTTCAGTGCGACCTTCGGCGATTCTCGAGTTCCGCGTGAGTACCTCTTGGCCGTGACTTCCGGGCGTATCGCTGTTGTCAGGACCAAAGTGCTCGTATCTTCATCCTTATCGATTAACAGGTCAAATCGACTGGCACGCTTTGGATATCGATTCGGGTATTAGCCCTTTGTGTTTGTAGATCCACTTTTGCATCAACACATCTTTTGGCATGCTCGGTGGGACAAATCAATCTGATCAATATGTTCAATCCCGAGATCGATTTAGGGAACATTATCGCGGTATCAGAAGAAGATCTTAAGGAAGAGCAGAGGCAGGCTATGGAAAAGGCTGTAGAAGAATACAGGCAGCTTTGTCTGAAATTGTTTAGCCTGAACAAGAGTGGACAAGTCATCCAGAAGCAAGATTTGTCATTGCCTCGGCAGGTTACCTTTGACTCCAATCCTGGTAAACTTCAAGAGATGGTTAATTCTGCAGTAAATCATGCTTTGATTAATCATTCCAATGTGCTGTCCAATACTGTTCATAATGCTATGGTTCGAACTCTCAAAGAAGGACAAGCATCACCGCATTACATTGGGCCTGCCTATCACCAACCAGAGCCGGCATCTGTCAATACTCCATCGGCTCCCTCGGCTGTTGTGGGTACAGAAGTTACTTCTCCTCCAGTATCGGTAGGCTTACCTAATATTCAATCTACACCGATACGATCAGATCCGGTACTACCAGGAGGACGAGTTTAGCTTAATATAGATGAGTTCTAATAATGGTTGGTTAGGATAGTTACCTGTTCAACATACAGTTTAGCAAAATCAGCAGGTTGCAGGGATTCAACAAGGTCATATGCAAGCTGGTTTCTAGAATCAAGCATCGGCAGCTCAGCCGATGAATCCTTTCCAACAGGTTAATGGACCACAAGTAATGGCAAATATGCCAATTGCTGGAGATCGTGGGCCACAAAGATATGTGGAGGGATATCAGCAGGCACCTCCTGTAGAAATTTAGCCAGTTCGTCAGCAGGAGGCTAATGCTTTTTGGGCCGATAAGATAGTAGAAATTATGAAGGATCAGTTTGGGATAAAGCCCAAGGTCAATACTTATTCTTATCGGACTCCATACCCTCCTGCATATGATTTAATTCCTCTGGGCAAGATGATACATCAACAATGGAACACATCAATCGCTTCATTATTCAATGTGGAGAGGCAGCTAGCAGAGATGAATTAAGAGTTCGATTATTTTCATCATCTTTGTCTGGATCGGCATTTACATGGTTCATTTCATTACCACCAAATTCTATTATTACTTGGGTTAATCTAGAAAAACAATTTCATAAGTATTTCTTTGTTGGAATCCATGAAAAGAAGCTTACCGATTTAGTAAAATTGAGACAGCGTAATGATGAATCGGTAGAAAGCTTTGTGCAAAGGCTACGAGATGTAAAAAATAAGTGCTACAGCCTAGTGCTGGATGATCGGCAGCTTGCCGATCTAGCTTTCCAAGGGTTATTGCCACATCTTAAAGATAGATATGCTTCTCAGGAGTTTGAAAGCCTCAGTCATCTTGTGCAAAGGATCTCTGATCAAGATACTAGGGTTTTTGAACCTAAAAAGAATTGGAGTAAAAAAGTATCATTTGTTGAAGAAGTAGGAGATTCTAATTCTGATGAAGAACCAGTTATCGGCTTAGCTGAGTGGGTTAAGAATAAAAAGCCAATATCTTGTCCCTTTGGTTAGAAAGAGCCAAAAAAGTTTACCTTTGATATCACCAAGGCCGACAAGATATTTGATTTTCTGCTTCAAGAGGGCCAAATTAAGCTATCACCTAATCATGTGATCCCATCGGCAGAAGAGTTGAAGAAGATCTCGTACTGCAAATGGCACAATGCAACTTCACATAGTATAAACGAATGCAAGGTGTTCAGGCAACAGTTACAATCGGCTATTGAATCTAGGAGAATTAAGTTTGGTACTTCCAAGGCCCAGAAGCCGATGAAAATTGATCAACACCCTTTTCCAGCAAATATGTTGGAGGCCAAAGGGAAGACCAAGGTATTGACGTCAGAGGCTGCTGAGAAAAACGCATCAGTGGATCCCCAACATCGGATAATTACCGATGATGCAAAAAGTAAGGGTTTGCTGGGAGAAAGCAGTAGTTCCAAAAACCCTCCTCGACTTGGCATTGTGATTACCCATCGAAGGTAGCAGGAGGGTTGGCGTTTACATAAGGACCGATATCGACAACAGCAAGAAGAGAGACGTTGGGAAGAATGGTATCGGCATAAAGATCATTGGAGGTGTCCGTTTTTCATCCATTGTTGGAAAGAAGGTATTAAATTGCCAACTGTTGAAAATTGCCCTGAGTGCAATGGTTATTATGGGGTCAATCGGTTAGAAAGGAGGTTTTAACCTAGTAATCAGGGTTTATTTATCAATGAGCCGATCAAAGGCAGAGCATCAGTGCATGATTGGCTGGGGGGCAGACTTAGTGTACATGAAAGGCTTGGTAAATGCGCTGGATATTTTCCAAGGAATCAAGAGGAGCTTGAGGAGATGGCAAACGCAAGAGTCCCCGATGAAGAAATATTCTACAGGGACCCTAATATACGCCGTGTAGAATCAACTGGGACCTGTTATCAGCCAGTTTGGAAAACCAAGTTTCCTCGATGGTGCCCGGAGGGTTTGACAAAGACACAGAAAAGGAGGATGCAACGTGAGCATCAGGGGGGATTTATACCGAGAGGAAAATTCCTCCAATGAGAGGTCTGGTCATCAGCAGTGGTAGGTAAAACACAAAAATAAGGGTCCATCGGTAGATGTTAATATGGTATTCATGTTGCCGATGGAGTTTTTGGCACTATCTGATAACGAGGAAGAAGTTGTTCTCTCTGATCAAGTAGCTCAGTTGACACTAGATCCAATGATGGCTGTTTTTGAGAAACCTACCAATGACAAGAGACAGCATCTTAAGGCTTTGTTTGTGAAAGGCAGAGTTGATGGGCAGCCTGTATCTAAGATACTTATCGACGGAGGGGCTACGATTAATATTATGCCTTATGTGATGTATCGGAAACTTGGTAAGGGAGATCAAGACTTGACCAAAACCGATATGATGCTGAAGGATTTTGAAGGCAATGTCTCATTGGCTAAAGGGGCAGTATGCGTTGAATTGACCATCGACAGCAAAACCTTGCCGACGACGTTCTTTGTTATTAATGGCAAGGGTGCATATAATCTACTTCTAGGGAGGGATTGGATTCATGCTAATTGTTGTGTTCCTTCTACAATGCATCAATGCCTCGTACAATGGATTGGGGATAAGATTGAGTTTATCCCTGGTGATTCTTCTTATATCATCGCATCGGTAGAATCAGATACTTATGAGCGAACTAAATGCATATCAGGAGAAGTTTGGGAAAAAGAGTTCCTTAGAGTTGCTGATTATGAAATTCCACCGATCCAAGCAGTCGGTTCTGAAGAAAAGTTTTAATGGATAGGTTTGCCGATGATGGAAAATTAGGTCAAGGGTTCACATCGGCAGATGATTTAGTAGAAGTAGATATTGGTGATGGCGATAGGCCAAGACCTACTTTTATTAGTGCTAAGTTAGATTCCAAGTGTAAGCAGCAAATAACTGGTTTGTTAAAAGAGTATAAAGATTGTTTTGCTTGGGATTATACTGAGATGCCTGGATTAGACCGATCAATAGTTGAACATCGATTACTTATCAAATCTAGATTTCAGCCACATCAGCAGCCAGTGCACCGATGCAACCCTAATATACTTCCTGACATTAAGGCCGAAATAACTAAATTAATTGAGGCAAAATTTATTCGGCAGTGTCGATATGCAGAGTGGATCTCTAATGTGGTTCCTGTTTATAAGAAAAATGGAAAACTTCGTGTTTGTATTGATTTCAGGAATCTCAACAAAGCCACACCGATGGATGGCTATCCAATGCCAATTGCTGATTTGTTGATTGATGCTGCAGCCGGACATCAAATTATCAGCTTCATGGATGGTAATGCAGGTTACAATCAAATATTCATGGCTGAAGAAGATATTCCCAAGACTGCTTTCAGATGTCCAGGTCATGTAGGGTTGTTTGAGTGGATAGTCATGACGTTTGGTTCGAAAAATGCCGGCGCTACTTATCAAAGAGCTATGAACTTTATTTTTCATGAATACATCAGCACATTAGTGGAGATCTACATTGATGATGTAGTGATTAAGTCTGGAGATATCACAAAACATCTAGCCGATCTACGAAAGATACTGGAGTGCACAAGGAAGCATGGATTGAAGATGAATCCAAATAAATGTGCATTTGGTGTATCGGCAGGTCAATTCTTGGGTTTTATGGTGCATCAGCGGGGCATCGAAATCAGTGGGAAGTCTATTGATGCAATTAACAAGGTGGTTGCTCCTGCCAATAAAACTGAATTGCAATCTTTGATTGGTAAGATTAATTTCATTAGAAGATTCATATCTAATCTGTCGGGTAAGATCAAGGCTTTTAGTCCATTACTTAAATTAAAAGCCGATCAAGAATTTGTATGGGGAGCTGAGCAGCAGTTAGCCCTAGATGAAATTAAGAAATATTTAACAAATCCTCTAGTGCTAGTTCCACCTCAACACGGGAAACCTTTCAGGTTGTATTTGTCAACTGATGATACCGTTATCGGTTCAGCTCTTATTCAAGAATTTGAAGGGAAAGAATGTGTTATTTATTATTTGAGCAGAAGATTAGTGGATGCTGAGACAAGGTATTCGGCCATCGAAAAATTATGTTTGTGTTTATACTTTTCTTGTGTCAAATTAAGACATTATTTATTATCTGCCGAATGTACGGTCATATGCAAAGACAACGTAATCAAGTATATGCTGTCGATGCCGATATTAAGTGGTAGAATCGGCAAGTGGATTTTAGCATTATCAGAATTTGAACTATGTTACGAATCGACTAAGGCAGTTAAGGGGCATGTTATGGCTGATTTTGTCACTTAGCATTGTAATACAGTGGACTCTCTGGAGGTTGCTCCATGGACACTTTTCTTCGATGGGTCCACATGTGGTGAAGGAGCAGGTATCGGCATTGTGTTGATTTCACCTCAAGGAACGAAGTATGAGTTTTCATTACCGATTGTTGCTACATCGACAAACAATCAGGCTGAATACCAAGCCTTGATAAAAGGGTTAGAATTGCTGAAGGAGATACGTGCCGATGCTGTTGAAATCTTTGGTGATTCTATGCTAGTTATAAATCAATTGGCTGGGATTTATGAATGCCGAAGTGAAGTTTTAATTTTGTATTATGAAAGATGTTTGCAATTGTTGAAAGGGTTTAGAGATTTTTGTCTTGAACATATTTCTCGACTGCATAATGAAGAGGCTAATCGACTAGCTCAGCATGCTTCAGGGTATCAACCTATTCAGGAAGTGCTAACATCAGCAGTCGATACCGATGACTGGAGAAAGGAGATTGTCGATTATTTAAAGGATCCATATAAAAAGGTTGAAAGACGTATAAGGTTCCAAGCTACCAAGTATGTGCTCCTCAATGATGAATTATATTATCGAACTATAGATGGAGTTTTACTCAGATGTGTTAACAGTGATGAATCGAAAAGCTTGATGGGTGAAATTCATGAAGGAGTGTGTGGAGCGCATCAATCGGCTTTCAAGATGAAGTGGATGATCAGAAGGAATGGATACTATTGGCCGACTATTCTTGAAGATTGTTTTAAATATTATAAAGGATGTCAGGGGTATCAAAAGTTTGGTAATATTCAAAGAGCGCCTGCATCGGCTATGAACCCTATAATTAAACCTTGGCCGTTCCGAGGATGGGCTATCGATCTCATCGGTCAGATTTATCCGCCATCGAGCAAAGGATATAAATTTATTCTGGTTGCTACCGATTATTTCACAAAATGGGTTGAGGCAATTCCTTTAAAAAGGTGACATCGGCTAATATGATCGATTTTGTGAAAGAGCATATTGTTTACCGATTTGGTATTCCTCAAACTATCACTATCGATCAGGGTACTATGTTTACATCGGGAGAATTTGATGAGTTTGCTGTAGGTATGGGAATTAAAGTTTTAAATTCTTCTCCATATTATGCTCAAGCTAATGGTCAGGCTGAGGCTTCTAACAAAGGGATCATCAAACTCATTAAGCGCAAAATTAAAGAAAATCCTAAGAGGTGGCATACAGTATTAAATGAAGCCTTGTGGTCATATCGGATGTCATGTCATGGTGCAACCAAAGTAATGCCCTATCAGTTAGTATATGGACACGACGCAGTATTGCCTTGGGAAATTAAAACTGGCTCTAGGCGAATACGTTCTCAAAATCAGCTGACAACCGATGATTATGATACTCTTACGAAGGATGAGTTGGAAGATGTGGTGGATCATTGGTTAAGGGCTTTAGTTAGCATCGAAGAAAATAAGAAAAGAGTAGCCAGATGGTATGACAAGAAGGTGAAGGTAAAGGAGTTTGTCGATGGAGATCTGGTCTGGAAATTGATTTTACCGATTAGGACTAAAAGTTCAAAGTTTGGAAAGTAGTCTCCTAATTGGGAAGGTCCATATTAGATAAATCAGTCTATTCCTGGTAACGCATATATTCTAGAAACCCTCGAAGGGGTTGTGTTTCCTAGAGCATTAAATGGAAAATATTTAAAGAAATATTACCCTAGTATCTGGATGGATGCATAAAAGTATAAGTGCTGATAACAGTCCTATCGGCTAGAATTATACAAGGATGTCAATGTCTCATAAAGTGCCGATACAATAGACAAGATTTACAAGTTTAACAAGGATTGGATAGCCAATATCGCACGCAGGCGAATCTGGTCGGCTTCCTTCATTTCTTTGATGTCTTCATCGGTAGCACCCTCCACAGGCTTGAGTTTTTTCTTCATGGCCAAGGCTTTGCGAGCCTGGATGTCTCTTTCTTGCTGAAGGGCCTTGATGGCATCGGGTAGCTGGCTTTCTTCTTGTTGGGTATGAGTTAAGGCTGCCTCAACTTCTTTCAATTCAGCCAATAGAGTCATCCTCTTTGCCGATAAATCTAAGATTTTCTGCTTAAGTTCAGCGCCTGAAGTCTGCAAGTTGCCGATGCCCTTGTGCTTCTCATCGGCAATCTGTTTCAGTTGTAGCATCTCTTCTTTGAGTTGAGCCTGAGCTGCTCTATCGACAATTCATTAAGCAGCCCATTGATATTGCAGTTGGCGGCTTTCTAAATGGGCTGCTGGGAAGAGTGCTTCTTCAACATTGGCAGGGACCTGGCCACGGATTGTTTTGAAAATTGCCTTTGCAGGGTCCGAGTCATCTACCAGTTGGGCGATATCCTGCTGTAACAAGTCCAGGAGAGCTTCCAACTTGGACTTAATTTCTGCTGATATTGTTCCTAGTGCAAGGGAAGAACTTGTTTCCTCTCCATCATCGTCAGAAACGTCAATGGCAAAGGAAAATAGGTTGTTTGGGGAGTCTTGTTCCTGAGAAAAAAAAGAGGTCAATTAAGGATAAGTATGAATATTATAAATCGACTAGGTCAATCGGCTTACCTGTTTCAAGGCAATTTCCTGTACTTGGCTGGAGGAAGTAGCCTGGAGTATGCCGTGTGGAGGATCGGCTGAGCTTGCCGATGGGATATCCTCTGTGGCCTCATCGGTGGTTGGCCCTTGGGGTATGATGACTGATGGTATGTCCTGTATAGGAGGATTAACTACTTGCTCAGTTGCATCGATTGATTCTAGCCGGCTTGCAGACATTGGGGCAGATGTGGGGATCGGCATGGACTTCTGTCGTTTTAGCTGTGCCTCGGCATCTGTTAAGGCTTTGCGCTTTGCTTGGGCCTCAGCAACGGTTGGCTGGGGGCATCGGCACTTATTGGTTGTGGAGCTTGAACATCTGGTACGCTTACCGATGTACCCATTTGTTGCTGCAAAACAAGTGTAAGGTATGATATTTAACAGATAAAATGTAAAATCAAAGGAATACCTCTGAAGGTTTGTCAGAGGTAGTGGTGCTTGATGTCGGAGGAATTGCCGATGATGATCCAGCAGTGGCTCTTACACCCTGATGATTAATGTTAATACAGTTTGTGATCGGCATGAGTAGAAATAAACAGAGTTGTTACCTTGAATGCCTTGATCAGGGTTGTAGCAGCAGCCAATGGAGTAGCCCTAGCTGTAGCCAATTTGGACTTGGAGGTGATGGTCTTGGCATGGGTCTTCTGGTGAGTCAAAGCAGCTAAGGTGGGGGCGTTGTAGCCGATCGGTGATATCGGGGAAACAGGCCAAAGATCGAAGGGTTTCCCACTTTTGCTCATAGATGGTGCTGGGTTGTTAACCTGTCACGAGAAAGTTAGTTACCGATATATGAAAGGAAAAAGCAGAAGGGAGTTAAAAGAAACTTACTGCGTCATCAGGGATGGCGTATTCAGGGTTGATCATGTGCCGATATGTGTGAGCAGATGTTGCAAACAGTTGTTCCCTCCACTCTCGCCACCATTGCTTATATGATTCGGTGATGAAAGATGCTGGCGTCTAGATGGATATATCGATATCTGTAGTATCGGCATCGGGGGAAAGTCGCACTACCCTGCTCCAATCTGTTCCGCAGGTGATTGTTTCTCTGGGTTTGATCACATCGGCAAAACAAAGTTTGATTGGCAGTTGCCCAAAAGCCAATTGACGGGATACTGCCGATGGATTATAAAATTCATACGTGATATTGGTGTTTTTCCCGCTACCGAATGTGTTTACTAGGATTGCCCTGGGAGTAATGATGGCCATCATGAGTTCATTATCCTGATTCAGAGTGTCATCGGCAAAGTTGAAAAGAAGGGGGAATCTGTTTTCTTCATCAATATAAGGTACCCAGGCCCTATGATCATGAGAAAGACCATTGTAGAAGCTTTGGAAGAATCTGCCGATCTGGTCTTCATTGGCCTCTGTTCTAGGGAGGACAATTATGGCTTCACCAAAATTGAGGGGTGAGCGTGTTGCCGATTCCTCATCCCCAAGCACGTGGTCTTCAGTAATTTCTCGTGGGAATTGTTGGGCAAAGAAGTCCCATTGCAAACGTTTGTGCATATGGGCATTCAGCCACATGTTGATAAACCACCACGGGCCTCCTAAGTTGCCGATGGGTTCGCCAAGCAAAAGTTTCTGAGACACTTGATGAAGAAGATGATAAGTGGAGCTCAGAAGGTATCGGCCAAGAGGGAACCTTACACCATTGGCCAAGAGTTCAGCCGCGGGGAGGAAGGCATTGGTTGGTCCTACTGATCGACCACAGAAGATAAATTTTTCTAACCACATATTCAAGAATGTGGCATGTTCCTTCTGGTTAACTGTCCTAGTCCTCTGGCATTCTTGAATATATCCCGTCCAACCGCCGATGTTGCGGGTATTCACCCTATATTCAGATTTTCTGCCATAGATGGAGCCTTCATCGGCAGTTGAAATGTCCAAGCCAGTGAGCATGTAGACATCGGCAAGTGTGGGAGTAGCTGGGCTATGTCCAAACATAAAAGTGTTTGTTGTGTCTGACCAGAAGTAAGCAGCTGCAATCATCATTGACTCATTCTTTTGCATATCGGCAATGGATAGCCTAATGCATTGGTCTAGCTTCTGTTCTGCCCAGTGTACTTGCATCGACCTGTTGACCCTCAAGTACCAATCTTTCCACCCTTTGGTGGTTTTGAGCCAAGATCGGAATGTATCTTTCCATAAATTCAGAGAGAAATTTTAGGCTCTAAAAGGGATTCTGTTAACCTCTGCATTAATCAGATCAGTTGGATCTGGGTTGCCCATTGGTCCTAGGCATTGGAAATACGGTTGATCGGTTGGAATAACTAATTTGTTGTGAAGTTCCTAAGTTTAGAGGATCCGAAGAACAAAGAAAAAGAGAAAAAATTACCAACTGTATGAACTCGCAAAGACTAGAGGAATCAAGGTAAAAAGTAACGGAAGTGGAACGAATCGCAGGGACGTCGAAGTTGATTGCCATTATCTTGAGGTAGATGGGGGCATGAGCTGGAGACTCGAGGTTGATGCTGGAGAAAAGTTCTTGTTGGTTGAGGTCGCGTAGTTGTTCATCGGAGTCGCCACCGGAAAGAGAGAATGCCAAAGATTGGAGTCTGAGGGTAGAAGACGAGCATTCCGGAGAAATCTATTTATAAGCCGCTTGGAGTAGGGGTATTCTGGACTTATCTCTATGTCACGCGCATGTGGGTCGAGGTGGTTCAGATGGATATGGTAACTGTTCGCACGATAATCAAGGGATTGTACAGATGATTTGATGGCAAGTAATCATGACTTGGAAGAGATCTCAGTACAGGATATTTTAATTCTAAAAATGGCGGCATTATTATGTTAGGATCTTGCCGATGGATTATTGTTTTGGTATCTTAACCATAATCAGGGCAAGAGTGGTTGGAAATTGTGTGATATTTACTGAGGTGCGTGAATCAGGACTAGATTTGATTAGATTTGATAATAGATCAAGTTTTGGCTTGGAGGATGAGTTACGGTAATTGGGCGAAGGCAAACGTTATCTGGAGTAAATTTCGGAGCATTAATGGTTTTATACTCCGAAATTGGGGGGCATGTGTTGACACCGTTTTTTGCATGTGTCAAAATGATCAGAGTGGGCTAATCGGCAGGAGGAAAGTTACTGTATACGCTGACAGTCGATGAAAATCAGCTTGTAAAGATGGTTGCCGATGAATGGTGGTGATCGATGGAAAGGTTGATTTAGACTCGGGCGTTGCCGATAAGGTTGGAGATGTTATTGTCGATGCTGATGAAGGAAGGCTTGAAAACTACTGCCGATGAAACAGGAAGTATGCCGATAGAAAGGAGGTCGGTGAGAATTCCATCGTAATTGAGGCGGACAGGGAAATAGATAGGAGTTGATTTCCTTTTCTATATTTGTTAGAGTATGATTCATGTAAGAGTCACGTGTTTCCTTAGATATGGACTTGGTGTCCTAGTCGTATTTGGTTATGTCTCTTTAGATTAGGGTATAAATATAGATTGAGGGGCAATGTAATATAAATCAATCAATATCAAAACCAATTTTTACTCCTATTTGCATCTACTTACTTTTCGGCGACTTTGTCAAATTGCATATTTTTCCTTTTTATGAGTTCTCATTGATTCGGCGAGTTGCATCGCTTCAGTGCGACCTTCGGCGATTCTCGAGTTCCGCGTGAGTACCTCTTGGCTGTGACTTCCGGGCGTATCGCTGTTGTCAGGACCAAAGTGCTCGTATCTTCATCCTTGTCGATTAACAGGTCAAATCGACTGGCACGCTTTGGATATCGATTCGGGTATTAGCCCTTTGTGTTTGTAGATCCACTTTTGCATCAACAGACCTCATTCCATGCACTGAGTTCTAGAAGCCTGTTTTTGCTGCCCAATAGCTTAGAGGTGCAGTAGGTGCTTGGTGGGCGAACCTTGTGGCCATGCAACCAGTCGGTACTCAGTTAACTTGGGCCGAGTTCCGCACTACTTTCTATGCCCATTATATTCTAGATGGAGTTATGGCCATGAAGCTTGATGAGTTTCTTGCTTTAAAGCAAGGTTATCAAACAGTCATGCAGTATGTGGGCAAGTTCAATCACCTTTCATAGTATGCACATGAGCATGTTAACACAGATGCCAAGAAGAAGAAGTGGTTCATGCGTGGTCTTAATACCAAACTTCAGACCATGATGACTACCTACACAAATGTCACGTATCATGAGGCAGTTAACATTGCTATTGCTTCAGAGGAGAAATATCGGCAGCATAAAGAAATTAAGAAGAAAAAGAGCATGCCATCTGGGTCTTTTAGTGGCAATCAAAAGAGACAGAAGATAATTTATCATCCGATGAATCACTATCGTCCTCCTTATCGCCCGCCGTAGTTCCAAACCGAGCAACAACCAAATGTCCGTCCTGCCATAACTTACCTGAACTCACAACAGATAAATATTCCTGGTGTTCGTGCTCCAATACCCCAAGGCCACAATTACCCATGTTTCAATTGTGGGAAGTCAGGTCATTTCTCTAGGGAATGTCCATATCCTAAGCAATACAATCCAAATTTTCAGAAAGCTCCCAGAAATCAACAACAGGGTCAAGCTCAGGACAAGAACAACAACCAAAATGCTTAGAAGGGCAGAAATTAAAAGAAGACAGGGCGGGTTTTCTATACTCAAGCTAGGGAGATTCCAGAAGGGGAACCAGTGATGTTGGGTATGTTTCCTATCGCCGATCATCCTGTAGTTATGCTTTTCAATTCTAGTGCATCTCATACATTCATCAATAGAACCTTTGTCATAAAGCATGAAATTCCAATTAGGGAAAACAAAGGAAAATTTCTATATATAGTCGCCCGGGGCACGTCTGTGTACTAAGGAAATGGTGTACTAGGTACCCATAAACCTAGGTGGGCACATTTTTCCCACTACCATGATTATTTTAAAAGATCAGGATATAGATGTGATCCTGGGTATGAACTGGATGTATCAGTATAAGGCTGTTGTAGATACTTTGAATAGGACAATAAGGTTGAGTTTGCCAGACAGTAATTCTCAGCTTCTTATCCAACTTCCAATCTTAAAGAGATCAGTGGAAAAAGTTTGTGCAACTTCCATCAAAGAGATTAGAGATATCCCTATAGTCTGTGAATTTCCGGATGTTTTTCCTGAAGATTTACCCGGTCTACCACCTGATAGAGATGTTCAGTTTGGAATAGATCTAAAGCCTGGAACAACTCTAATCTCTAGGAGAGCTTATAGGATGCCTCCCAAGGAATTAGCTAAGTAGAAGACTCAATTGCAAGAGTTGATTGATAAAGGTTTTATCCAACCTAGTTCATCACCTTGGGGATGTCCTGTAATTTTTGTGAAAAAGAAAGATGAGACCCTAAGATTGTGTGTTGACTATCAACCATTGAATGAAGTGACAATTAAAAATAAATATCCCTTACCCTGGATAGATTTACTTTTTGATCAACTGGCTGGAGCCAAGGTTTTCTCCAAGATTGATTTGAGGTCAGGTTATCATCAAATCAAAATTAAGCCTGAAGATATTCCCAAAATGGCATTTACCACTAGATATGGATTATATGAATACCTGGTGATGTCTTTTGGTTTGACAAATGCCCCAGCTCACTTCATGTATCTGATGAATTCAATGTTCATGCCTGAGCTAGACAAGTTTGTAGTAGTCTTTATTGATGACATCTTAATATATTCCAAGAACAAGAAAGAACATGATGAACATCTCAGAGTTGTTCTGACACGCCTAAGAGAACATCAGTTATATGCCAAGTTCAGTAAGTGTGACTTCTGGCTAAAGGAAGTACAGTTTTTAGGACATGTCTTGTCGGCTGAAGGAGTTGCGGTAGATCCAAGCAAAGTTAAGGATATACTAGATTGGAAACCACCAACCACTGTTCATCAGGTTTGAAGTTTTCTGGGAATGGTGGGTTATTACCATCATTTTATTCTAGATTTCTCTAGAATATCCAAGTCCATCACTGGATTGTTGAAAAACCAAGCCAAGTTTGTCTAGTCACCTGACTATGAAGAAGCTTTCTAGACTTTGAAGAGATTATTAACACTGCACCAGTGTTAGCACAACCAGATATTGAGAAGTCGTTCGACGTTTATTGTAATGCTTCTAGTATTGGTATTGGATGTGTATTGATGCAAGAAGATCGAGTCATTGCCTATGCTTCTAGACAACTTAAGTGACATGAAAAACATTATCCAACTCATGATCTGGAGCTAGCAGCAGTTGCCCATGCTCTGAAGATTTGGTAGCATTATCTGCTTGGTAAAACTTGTCATATTTATACAGATCACAAGAGTTTTAAGTATATCTTTACTCAATCAAAATTGAACATGCGGCAAAGAAGATGGTTGGAATTGATTAAAGATTATGACTTAGAGGTGCATTACCACCCTGGTAAGGCAAATGTGGATGCAGATGCACTCAGTCGTAAGAGTCACTGCAATTGCATGACCGTGAAGACAATGGATCCAACTTTATGTCATGAGATGGAAAAGTTGAATATAGAAATAATTCAACATGGTAGTTTGACCAATCTAACTGTTGAATCAACTATTCGAGACCAAATTATTGCCGCTCAGAAAGAAAACAAGGGTATAGCCCATATTAAAGAAAGAGTCAGAAATGGAAAAGTGGCATGTTTTAGAATAGATGATGCAGGTTTGCTATGGTTCAAGAATCATCTTATGGTACCAAAGGTTCCTGAGTTGCGATAGTCAATTCTTGAAGAGGCACATACCACTAGGTTCTCTATTCATCCGGGAAGTAATAAAATGTACCATGACTTGAAATAGAGATTCTGGTGGACCAAAATGAAGATAGAGATTGCTCGATATATAGCCAAGTGTGATACTTGTCAAAAAGTAAAAGCTATACATTTGAAGCCCGCTGGGGAGTTACAGCCATTGCCTATTCTAGCTTGGAAGTGGGAGGATACTAGTATGGACTTTATCGTCGGTCTACCCAAGACATTAAAAGGTTTTGACTCAATATGGGTTATTGTAGATCGACTAAGTTAGCACATTTTCTTCCAGTTAAGAGTATATATCCCACTATCCAATATGCCAAGTTGTATTTAACACGAATCGTGAGCTTACATGGTGTACCAAAGACCATTGTGTCGGATAGAGGTACACAGTTTGTCTCCAACTTTTGGAAACAGTTGCATGCTTCATTGGGTACCAAACTTCTACATAGTACCGCTTATCATCCACAGACGGATGGTCAAACTGAAAGGGTAAATCAAGTACTTGAAGATATGTTAATGTGTTGTGTCCTTAACTATTCCAATAAATGGGATGAATGTTTGCCTTTGGCTGAGTTCTCATACAACAATAGTTATCAAGAGAGCATTAAGATGGCTCCGTTTGAAGCACTCTATGGTCATAGGTGTAGAACCTCATTAAATTGGTCTAAACCCAGGGAAAGATGGTTCTTTGGAGTTGACCTTGTGAAAGAAACAGAAGAGAAGGTTAGGCAGATACAAAATAATTTGAAGATAGCTCAGTCCTGACAAAAGAGTTATGCAGATAAATGATGTCGACCATTGGTGTTTAACAAGAGAGATTATGTATATCTGAAGGTATCACCAATGAAAGGAGTCAACCATTTCGGGGCTAAAGGCAAGTTAGCACCTCGTTATATTGGACCATTTCAAATTTTGGAGAGGTGTGGAAAAGTGTCATACCGCTTGAAGTTATCGGAACATCTCTTAGCTATACACGATGTGTTCCACATTTCCCAATTAAAGAAATGTCTTCGAGTGCCTGATCAAAATGTTGATATTGAAGGAGTAGAACTTGAACCTGATTTGACCTATTCCTAAATATCATATCTGAGTTCTGGATCAGAAAGACTATGTCACTCGAAGGAGGACAATCAAGTTCTACAAGATACAATGGAATCAGCATTTTAAAGAAGAAGCTACTTGGGATTCCGAAGATTACTTGCTAGAACAGTTTCCGGAGTTCCTTGCTTCTATATAAAATACTATTAGTTGTACTCTGTCTTTACTGAACCATGTTTTATGAAAGGACCTTAGCTGTTTTATGGTCAAGTTTTGCATGTTTTTGCTTGACACATTTCCTTTTCCATTACTTTATCCTAGGACTTTTAAATCTCGGGACGAGATTTCTTTTAGAGGGAAAGGTTGTAACACCTCTAGTGTTTTAAATACTAAAATATATCATGTCATCAGTATGCATTGCACATCATTCTTGTGTTAGTGAAAATTTTGATATGCATTCACTAAAACAAGTTTACTTCTATGATTATATGTGTTAACTTGTATGGGATGAATCAAGTTCAAAACCTTAGTGTTAAATTTGAATTCCAAAACCCTAATTTTCAGCATTTAAATTCTACCCTGGAAAACCTAATTCAAAATCTAAGCACATTTTGGGGTTGAGCCTAAAAGCAAAAGTGTAGAGCTTGTCAATGTGTACAAAGTTAGTTTTTAGAGTTTCCAAAGTTGTTATATAAAATTTGAAGTAATTTGAAAGGGGATAAATTCTTAAAGTGTCCCCTTTTGATTTCAAACTTGCATTTTCAAATCTAGATAGAATTTGGGTATGGTTATTAAAGCAAAGTTGTAGAACTTTGAATTTGGAACAGCTTTTATTTTTGGAGATTTTTGAGTTTTCATACAAATTTGAGAGTAATTTGAGAAATGAAGCGAATGGCAATTCGGTAAATACCTTGAACAGTGCGAGCAGGCAGACACTCACCGTCGGCGAGCTTCCACTAGCTTCTACGCGCATCCATGAGTGCCACCTCCTACTTCAACGTGTCCGCGTTGCCATAATGTGTCGAGCGCACCTTCTTCCGCTGCCCTCCGCTCGCCTGATAACTCTGGAGCGTCGTCCAGTCGCTCTCTCCCTTCCCTCTGTTTTTCATCAGCACCGCCCAGCTCCGATGAGCTCATGCCAGAGTCATAGAGCCCTCCCAGCCTTAGCCGAGCATGTCACCATGATTGCCATCACCTAGCGCCTCCATATCACCCACTTGCGTAGCTTCTACCCCTCTAGTTTGCCCGGCGCAACCTTGTCTTCTCCAACTTCGGCGAGGAGCCGTCATGATCCATTCCACCATGGACAGGGAGTTCAGGTGGGCTTCTTGCTTCATACTTTGTTGTTTCTTGATCTTCATTCTCTCGTGATGTTCATGAGCTTCATCATGGATCATTCGGTCGATTACTTTCCTCAGAATGGAGCTTTGCCGTGAGTTCACGCCGCCGCTGTCGTCTCCAACATCGACGACCTAGCTCCGCCTCGACTTAGTTGTTGTTCTCGTGCGCATCAGCTTCAGGGTGAGCCACTAATCGTGTTTGTGTGCTCTATTTTACTTCTACCATGCCGTAGCCATGGGACCATGGGTCACTGGCGAGTTTTGCTTCGCCGTGCCACTGCGCGCATCGCTGCTTGTGCTATGAAGCGTTGTTGACCGATTAAGGGCTTGGTTAAGTCCGTTAGGAGATGCTGAGTACGCTAGAGACTTTTGTTTCATCGGCGAGGCCGTAGTTCACTGTTGCCGTCTCGGCGGGACACTATCGTGCCACCATCGTCGCTGGCGAGGTCACTACAGCCGCCTAGAAGCTCAACCAGTACCCTCAGTCGCAGCGCAGCGCTGAGGGGGTCATGTTGGTGCAATCCTTATCATCAAAAACCTCACCGTCGGCGAGTAGTCGCCAGTCAGAGGGTCTCGCCGCTGTGGTCAGCGCGGGCTGACCGGTGGGGTCACCCTATCAGTGACCATTTTAATAAAAATGAATTTCTCTATTTTGTAGAAATGGTTAAATAGTGCTGTGATTTGTTTACTTTGTGTAGAAATAAATAGAGATCCAAAAATTATGAAAATTTTTGTGTGACCTCTCTGAGATGTGATCTATTTAGGAAAAATATTAAATGTTACTTTTTCAGTACATTCTGAATGTGATAAAAATTGCTCAAAGTAATTAATAAATGGGATTCCATGATTTTTCTAGGCTTATATAATTATCCAAGAATTATGAAAATTGTTTTTCCACTTAGTTATCATGTGATGAGTCTTCACAAAATTTGGAGCTCATTTGGAAAAGGTTGATTTATTTCATAATTTTGAATTAATTAAAATAGATAGTAAACCTTAATGACTTAAGTTTTGTTTGAATTTGGGATTGAGTGATGACCTCGGGTCATTAGCATAAAATGATCCTCGGCACTTTAAGTAAGTGTTTGAGTTTATGATCAAGTTGTGATTAAGAAAGGTTAATCTAAGTAAACCCTAGAGAAGGTCTAGTTAGTTGTTAGTTTGTAACTATACCGCGAATGAAAGTTGTATTCAAGTTATTAACTTTTGCATCCATCGTCAAGCATCATGTTTTATATCTCACATCATAATAAATATGGCATTATTACCATGTGTAGTGAACGAAAGTGAGAACGTGGTAGTCAATCAAGTTGTTGAGGAGGTCAACCCACCGATTGAGGTTGGGTTTGATATCTGTGGAACATCTCCTAGAACCTGACTTTTCCGGACAATCAAGGCAAGCCCCGGATGCATTTAAACCTACCTTGTGTTTTACAAATTATATCTCTTTTGTTTTTAAATGTTGCATTAAGTGTTTATGAGTTGAGTGGAAACCTAATTGGTGCATTACCAACCTTGTTTTTTCATATCAACCTTATTACCAGCTTCAATTCGTGAATGCCTAATTATGCTTAGCCATGCTTAGACCGATAAAAGTCAGGTGATTACCTATGACCTATGAGATATAAATGGATTTTTGGATATGATTGGTTATTTATGTTATCATGAGATATAATTGTGGAATAATAAATCTAGACTGGATGGACTCAGTGTATGAGAGCCACAAGACATGGATGTCTTGTGAGCGGGTTCTTTCCACCTATATCGATTAAGAACCATCCGTTGTTGAATTGTATGAGGTAAGACTTTGTAGTACTGGCCATATACTCTAGTAAGCCTTAACTCGGCTATTCTATTATGAGAATGGCTACTCATTCACTAGGAGTGGAGAGATGGCGAGAATAGCATGTACCCACGTGGCAATGGGCTGGATTGGTGGAGTACTGTGCTCTCGGGTGGCGTGGACCCGTTCTTGTTTTAGAGAATCTGGGGGTAGGTTGGTATATGTAGGTCAGGGACCTACATATGTCATGTGGTTGGGAATCCCTAGCTGGGTTATAATTGATTCGCATCGTCGTTGCTCCTCGGTTATGGAGACTCAACTCACTGTTCATCATCGTAGTTAACAAATGGAACTTGAGTAGGATTTGAGAAAGAGTTTGATATGAAGTTCATGATCTCAATATGGATCATGTCAGCTTTATATATGATCCGTATGAAGATTTAAATGTTGAAAGAAAGAATCTTGTTAGAGAGCTTTTATGCAAAAGAACCTTGATTCTTGCTAAAGCCTTACCTTGAATCCCTGAGCCTACATTGCTGAGTTTTCTCCGTTTTACGTCGGTTTAGTCTTGTTGAGTACTTTGTACTCAGGGTTCTTTAACCCTTGTTGCAGGTGAGCCTCATGAGCAGGTCTACTTTGGACCGTGCTGCATGACAGGTTGTTCAAATCGAAGATGACAAGTAAATGTGTGGCCCTTGGGCAGGGTACTTTATTTGTGTGTTTTGTTTTATGTTACTAAAACTACTCCACTACTATGGTTTGTAATAATAATCGTACTTAGTTTGTGAAACAACTATTTTGTAACTAAGTTATTGTAAGACTTTTGCTATTTTACTCTGATGTATATTAATGAATAAACTAGTTGTAATACTGCTAATGACTCTGTGATGGATCCTGCTCAGAAGAAATCAGTGGATGATTCGGGTTTCCCAAGGACACCCGATAGGCTTCTTAAGTTACCGGGAACATATGCATAGTCATTCAGAAGTCATTGGACAATAACTAGGTGCATGTGGGCCCTATAATTTAGGAGGTTCTGCCACACGGAGCTCGAGTGGCTGCTAGGTGGGGCTAGTCAGTCCCACCTATAGGCCGCCTAGCCCCCTGGGCCCACATGTTATCCCCTCCTTCAAATGTCGGTTCTCCACCACCTCCTAGGTTGCATCTACGCCGTCGTTTAAGTCGGTTTGATCCAAGGGTTCACGATGGACGTTCTGACATATATATACTAACCCCTACCACCCCCCTGAGGCATAAGTCAGTATGAGAAGATAGAAACCCTAATCATCCTCAGAACTCCACCAATTCTAGGGCATTTCTTGTTAGGCTAGGTCTAGAGGGAGGACAAGCAGGCTCCACTTGGATTCCTGATCATGTCAAGAGCATGGTTTGGTATAATCTTTGTACCCCCTCTGTTATGCACTACTCCTACATTGGAGAGGGTAGGCGCAATAACATGCCATTCCATCTAGATCCATCCAAAAATGTTTTACTCCTACACTAGGAGAAACACACCAAAAATATTCTTGATAAGATATTCACCAAACAAATGCTCCAAGTTATTATTGCTATCTATCAAAAGTTTTGTTGCAGAAAAAAGACATGGGGCTATGCAAAAGTTATTCATTAAAAAAAGAAAAAAAAAAGAGATGAGAAAAAATGGACAAGTGTCCGAGATATTGAAAACAATGGGTACTTAGATGTCCCGCCTAAAAAAGAGAGAAGAAAAGATGAATAAGATAGCCCATGTTTACTTGCAAAGTTGTTTCTAAATTCTAAAAGAGAGATATGTTTTTAAGGAGCAAACTACAAATAGGTTAGCCACCATATATAATCCACACACATGCACATTTTGATTTGATTGTATGACTCAACTCTCTTTGGATCTGAGGTTTGACTTTACAATATATGTATTGCAAAGTATGCTGTTTTATGCTTTCTCCACTCCTATGAGCTCCACATAAGATTTAGTTGTAGGAAGAAAGAAAGGCATAACATCACTATTGGCTTGGTGAGAATCCACAAATACCACATATATTGAGAGACTTGAAAGTGTCATACAAAGGAAGCTCTGAGTTTTATTTTGAAAATCTATAAAAACTCTGGAATAATGGTTGAACAAAGAACTTGAGGCATAGTGCTTGACTTGATCATTCTGTCTTTCAATTGGTCAAGACCCAAGTGAAGGCTGAGAAGCCCCATAGTTGAAGGTAATATGGGTGAGTTTGAAAGTTCAGATTGGTTCATTCTAATCTAGAGGAGAATTCTTGTTTAAATGCATGTGTACTTTTCAGGAGTGAAAGCATCAATGCAACTCCTGATCCATTTACTAAGTTTAGCTTTACTAAGGGACTAGCAAAGGTTAAGCTTGGGAGAGTTTGTTGACGGTAGTTAACAACCATTATAAACCGTCAATACAACATGTATAAGGGGATAAATATAATCACCTATGAAGGTCTAGGGATTTAAACTTATAAATTCCACGTGTTTTGGTGAATCTGTATTTTCTGCATGATTTATTCAGAAAACCGTTAAGGTGGACCTACATATTGGAATTAATCATGCTTATCCGTAGCAAAATGTACACCAGAAGACTCTAGAAGACTCGAGAGGACTCCATACCGAGGCGGAGCCTGAGTGACTACCAGGTGGGGCCACCTGGCTCCACCTATAGGCCGCCTGGCTCCGTGGGCTCACATGTCAGCCCCTCCTTCAAATGTTGGTTCTCCACCGCCTCCTAGGTTACATCTATGCCATCATTTAAGTTGGTTTGATCCAAGGGCTCATGATGAACGCTCTAGGCATATATATACTAGCTCCTACCACCCCCTAAGGCATAAGTCATATGAGAAGGTAGAAACCCTAATCATCCTCAGAGCTCCACCAATTCTAGGGCATTGCTAGTTAGGCTAGGTCTAGAGGGAGACAAGCAGGCTCCGCTTGGATTCCCGATCGTGTCAAGAGCGTGGTTTGGTATAATCTTTGTACTCCCTCTCTTATGCACTACTCCTACATTGGAGAGGGTAGGCACAATAACATGTCATTCTATCTAGATCCATCCAAAAATATTTTACTCCTACACTAGGAGAAACACACCAAAAATATTCTTGATAAGATATTCACCAAACAAATGGTCCAAGTTATTGTTGCTATCTCTCAAAAGTTTTGTTGCAGAAAATAGACATGGGGCTATGCAAAAGTTATTCATTAAAAAAGAAAAAAAGAGAAAAGGAAAAAAGGGATGAGAAAAAATGGACAAGTGTCCGAGATATTGAAAACAATGGGTACTCAGATGCCCACCTAAAAAAGAGAGAAGAAAAGATGAATAAGATAGCCCATGTTTACTTGCAAAGTTGTTTCTAAATTCTAAAAGAGAGATATGTTTTTAAGGAGCAAAGTACCACATATATTGAGAGACTTCAAAGTGTCATACAAAGGAAGCTCTGAGTTTTATTTTGAAAAATCTATAAAAACTCTAGGAATAATGGTTGAACAAAGAACTTGAGACATAGTGCTTGACTTGATTGTTCTGTCTTTCAATTTCTCAAGACCCAAGTGAAGGCTAAGAAGCCCCATAGTTGAAGGTAATATGGGTTAGTTTGAAAGTCAGATTCGGTTCATTCTAATCCAAAGGAGAATTCTTGTTTAAACGCATTTATCCTTTTGAGGAGTGAAAGCATCGACGCAACTCCTGATTCATTTTCTAAGTTTAGCTTTGCTATGGGACTAGCAAAGGTTAAGCTTGGGAGAGTTTATTGATGGTAGCTAACAACCATTATAAACCATCAATACAACATGCATAAGCTTAGGAGAGTTTGTTGACGGTAGTTAACGACCATTATAAACCACATGTCGAGCCCCTCCTTCGAATGTTGATTCTCCACTGCCTCCTAGGTTGCATCTATGTCAGTCGTTTAAGTCAGTTTGATCTAAGGGATCACGTTGGACTGCTCTAGCCTACATATACCAGCCCTGCCACCCCTAGAGGCATAAGTCATATGACAAGATAGAAACCCTAATCATCCTTAGAGCTCCACCAATTCTAGGGCATAGCTAGTTAAACTTGGTCTAGAGGGAGGCAAGCAGGCTCCACTTAGGATTCCCGATCGTGTCAAGAGTGTGGTTTGGTATAATCTTTGTACCCCCTCTCTTTTTGTATCTCCTATTACTTTTATATGCTTGCTATAATTGTTATGACCATATTATTATTCATCTCATTCATGTTCTTTGTTATAATGTTCATTGTCTACTTTGATTATATACTTAGTATAGCTAGATTATTGTTATGTTTATGCATAAGTTAGTATAGTGCTAACTCTAAAGTACACGGGGTGAGTGGTCGACTATTGTGTACGCATGGTGCTTATACGTTGTTTACCTGCGGATACACCATATATTCTAGGTCATGTGGTAGATTACGGATGTGACACTCCCGTTGAGTCCTTTGTAGTCCACTCCCCGAATATAGGTTTGCAAGTAGGATACGGTTACGAAGGAAGACAAACTATGTTCTTAATCTTCCTTAGTTATATCTCTTATGTATAGATATAAAGATGACTTTAGCCATGACTACTAAGTGTAATTACACTACTCAATGTATGCTTTGACTTGTAATTAAGAATAACTTAGGAATTATTTCTCTAATATTCTACTTAACCATGCTAATGCCATAGAAAGGAGTACTCTGAGTGATTTATCAATAATCCATACTTATCATATACATAATTTATCCTATGACTTACTCTTGTGTTGTGAGTAGAATATTGGGCATGGTTTACTTCTCCATCAATAGCATAAGTTATTAATACATGTCCGTGCCAGACCTTCCATGTGATAAAATATAAATAATGATACTTAAAATACTCTCGGGTAAGTGATACAATGGTATAATTATCTGTGCGCTTGCGGATTCCATTCATTATTATATATATATATATATATATATATTATATATATATATATATATATATATATCTATATATATATATATATATATATCTATATATATATATTATATTTCTTCCTAGTCACTAGTGTCATTCTAGAAGTGGCACTAGGTAGTACCAACAAGCATTTCTAGAATTAACACTAGGGATGACAACTTAGTAAAAGGATTGTAAACAACATAGGGTGACTACTTAAAATAAGTGACACGTTAATAAAATCAACAACCACCACCATGGACTTCATTTCATGTGGCCATCTCCATCCATGAGTGCCATCTAGCTCCTTCACTTGGGTTGGACCAACCTATCACAAATCCACACTTAGAGCATATGGTTAGTCCAAATAGATTTTATCAATTAGACAAAATCAAACTAGTACTTTCATCCGTTCGTCTTATAACTCATAGCACTATTGCTATAGTGCTCTGTGAGAGAAGAAAAAGTGGTTGCTGACAGTTGACCGACAGGCTATATGTTTTGGACAATCTACTATCCATATGTCCTAACCTTGTGATGTAAAAGAGGCCATGCTAGGGTCCGACCAGGGTGGCACCCAACATTGCACCGACTAGATTTTCGCCTTCCACGCTCAGCGCCAGCCCACTTCCACGTATCCACACCTGGCCTAATTACACAAGTCCGACCAAATTGGTGAGCAGTCTTTCTGTATGCATGGTGCTTGGAAAAGTGAGCCAAACATTTCTATAAGTTTTAAAAAGTTGTAGTTGCTAAACTAAGAATCGAAATTAAATTTTGATTTATCATTATGTTTGTTACAATAAATCCTTCAAAAGAAGATCACACTTGAATATATTTAGATAAAATTTTATTAACAAAATTTATCTAATGAAGATAGAACATTTTATTTTACTGAGAAGATGCGATGTTTTAGGTCTTAAGATAAGATGTCCATGTCTTCATAAAACAAATATAATGTTTCATATTTAGGATACAAGCATTATAGGAAATGGTATTATAATATCAATAACAATAGAGAAAAGATGAATAACAAGATCTATAACATATGTAGAGGATAGATAAATAACATAACATAAATAGAAGTAAAACATAATAAAAGATAGAACAAAGCATAAGGAAAACAAAAGGAAGTAAAAATAAAAGACAACATAATAGTAGAAAATTAGAAGAACACATGAATACTAATGAAATACATAAAATACATTATATAACATCACATGTATACTAAGTGAACATCATAAATACATCATAAAAACATTACATATATACTATATAGCAGAAAAAATATTAAATATCATATATACTATGTAAACATCACATATCACATGAAATTTAGGAAATAACAAAAGTAAAAAAATAAATTATTAAACTAATGAATTAAATTAAAAGAATAAAGAATAAAATCAAAAATAAAAAATATGAATAACAAAAGCTAAATATATGAAAAATGAATAACTTAAATAAGGTAGAGAAAAATAAAGTTGAAAAAATCTAGGTACATACTACACAACAATGATATGTATCTCATGTAACATATAAAATGGAAAAACTAAAAAACATAAAACATGAAAATAATTAAATAAAAATTAGGGTAAATTAAAAATAGAAAATGAAAAACAAAGTGAAAAATATACATAAACAAAGAAGAAAGTAAATAGAAGAAAAGAAAAAAAGAAATACGAATGAAAAGAATAAGTGAAAGCATCTAGGCCCCTAGTTGGGTTTTGGTGATTAATGACAATACGTGATTACTGTGACTAACGTGTGTTTTACATAAATAATTGAGTTAGGTCACGTCAATGGAGATGGATTGGGTAATTAAGGTTGTCATACCCCTACGATGGAAATTATTTTAGTTTTCAAAGAATGGACAACAAGGTTAAGGATGGACTAGTTCTAAGTGTTGATTGGAGTTGGAGAGACACTTAGAGTAGTTTAGGACTTTATTTTTTCCTTTGGCCGTATTATTAAGGGGGGTATGAACGGGTAGCTTGACCTAGGTGAGTCTAGTGAGTTAGGTGTGGTGCACACTTATTAAATTAGCACTAGGTAGCTCCAAAACAGCCCTATGATCCAATAGAGCAAACTTTATTCACATATGTTCGAGAGTTGGAAGTGAATGGAGGTCAAATACTGACCGGACGCTGGCTCCGGTGTGACCGGATGCTGGGTCAGGGTTCAGTCAGTTGATTTGACCAAGGTGAAAGTGTCTGGAAGTGATCGGACGCTATGAGGTCATGATACCAGACGCTGAGGGCCAGCGTCCGGTCGACTCCAATAAGGTTCCAGAGAGAGAAAATCATGATCGGACGCATCCGATCACACTATAAATACTGGAGTTCGGGGTATACTGACCGGAGCGTCCGATCAACATGACCGGAGCATCCGGTCACCCCGTAGAGGCACATAACAGTTCGTTTTTCAGCCGGTGTTATAAATACAACCTCCACTAGTGTGTGGGGGTACTTTTACTCATTCCAACAGCTGAGAAACACCTTAGAGAGTGCTAAGAAGAGTAAGGTCCTAGTAAGGTGATTGAGATTTAAGAATCCCAAAGAGAGCCCTCATTAGTGAAGATTAAGAGTAGCAAAGTGTGCATCCACCTTCTCATTAGGCTTGTCGTGGTCAAGTGAGAGTTCGTGCTTGTTACTCTTGGTGATCGCCATCACCTAGATGGCTTGGTGGTGATTGAGAGTTCGGTGATCACCCGACGGAGCTTGTGGGTGACCCAACTTCAAGTTGTGAGCGGTTGTGGGTGATTCACCACGACGGAGTGTCAAAGAATCAACCCTATAGAGAGCACTTGATCCTTGCAGCGGATCAAGAGGGAGCTACACCCTTACGCGGGTGCTCCAATGAGGACTAGTAGGGAGTGGCGACTCTCTGATACCTTGGCAAAACATCACTGTGTTCCTTCCTCTCTATTTACTTTGAGCATTTACTTTGTGCAATTCAATTCATATCTTTACATTCATAGAATTGCCATGCTAGAGTAGGATTGGAACTTAGGTTACAAGTCTTTTGTGTGGTAGAACAATTAGGAACACTTAAGGGGTTAATTGGGCTAACCATAGGATTTAATTATTGCAAAGAAATTTAGAATTAGCCCAATTCATCCCCTCTCTTGGGCATCTTGATCCTTTTAATAAGGAAAAAGAAAATAAAAGAATAAGAAAAAGAAAAGAAAAGTAAAAATAGGAAAAAGGTACTCATGCGGCGTTTCATGTGGGACGAATGTGTGGGAGCATGTGTTTTGTCCGTGTTGCTCCTCGTCGGGTGTCGCTACTCCTTGGGCAAAGAAAAAGATCGTGGGAGAGAAATCCACCGTGAGCTAAGAACGAATACGACTGCCGGATTAAAGAAACTACTAATAAAAACCTCCTTAGGACGGCTGGTCGGCACAGCGCTGGATGTCAACCTGGTCGAACACGAAGTTTGGCAGGTGTAAAGTCTGTGGCAACAAAACTCTTCACTGAAATAACCTAAGTTAGGAAAGAGATCAATGTTTTTTTCTTTTTTATAAGGAAAAGGAGGAGCCCATTCTAACTATGCACTAGACAACCCTTGCTGTGGCCTGACGGGCCTTGCCCCTCGGCCCTCCCTATACCAAACCAAAACATCAACTATATGCAAAAGTCATGGGTTTAGCGAAGCCCTAGCAACACCCTCATGTGGTGTCGAGCAGCAAACTAAAGCACGTACCACATGAAAGCTGCCCCCAAATCATGAGCTCCTCCTCCCTCTACCTCTGGCCTCTTCCTACATCACCACCGCATAGGCGCAGCCATCCCCATCCTTCCCTCAAGGGAAAATTGGCTATGTACCATTAAAAGATTGCATGTTTGGATATGTACCATTAAAAGATTTAGTCTTAGCTATGTACCATTGAAAGGTTGCAATGTTATTGATTTTTAGCATTCCGTCAACTTCTGTTACATTAGTTTAGAGTTTTTTTTGTAAACAAAGGATTTATGAATGGTCCTTTTTGCCCTTATCCTTTCCATCACACACACCTCAACCTGCTCATCACTGCACACAACAATCAACAGGCACACCACTTCCTCACGCACACCCACAGCAGCAGGTAGGAGGCTCTAGGCCTCCAGCGACCGACGTCCGATGATCGGAGGCGTGCCTCCCACTTCTTCCTCAGGTGGCTATTGCTCCTCCTCCTCCTCCTCTCATCCATGGTGTGCGTTCCTCCTCTGTCCTCTCTCTCCCTCCCCATCACTAGGTTCATGGCTTCTAACCCTAGTTTTTTGAGTGATTTTTAGAGAACATTGAGGTAAAATTGGAGGGGGGATTGAGGTAGATGGATCTTGCTGGGGTTCGAAAGGGTAATCTCTGACCATCTCTTAAATTCCTCTATTTTTCTTGTATTTGTGTATAAGTATACATGGATGTGTGAAGTGCAAATTGGACCAATCCTAGGTGAAGTGAATAAATGGGACATAAGATTATTGTCAATAGCTCCTTACATTTGTTCTATGTATTTTTGATGCATGTGTGATTTATTGCATGAAAATCCAAAGAATCAGTGTAGATTAGAGGTTACTATCAACTCTTACTTCACTATTCATGAGGGTAAAAAGTTTTATAATTAGGGTAGGACTATAAAATGGAATGTGGATCCAGAAGAATATGCACTCATCGATCTAGAGAAAGATATGGATCCATATTTTAAATGGGGTAGCAACCAAAAGGCGACTTTTTGGGTTGTTCAGAAAAGTGATTTGGACTCCAAATTAACTTTAGATGCTCAACTTTTTGACCTGTTAAGGTCATCGAATCAGGTAAAGATGTTTATGATAGTGGGTGGACATGAAAAGGGGAAAGAGTTTCCTGATGCAGCTGATGGAGTGAACAAGGACATGCTTGCTGCAATAGATGTGATGGGCAAGGAGGCATCTGCTGCAGCAGATATGGTGTGCAAGGAAATGCCTATTACAACAGATCTGGTAGACAAAGAGATGCATGATGTCGTAGGTGTGGCGGGCAAAGAGATACCCATGGTAGTGGATGCTGGAGATGATGAGATGCTTGCTTGATATGAAAAAGAGTAGGAATGGAGAGAAATACCTGAATATGATCAGACAGCTATAGGGCCACCAATGGCTAAGAAGAGGAAAAGGAACACTTTATGACTGTTGGGTGTGATCCTAATGGAGATGAGGCAATAGGAGCAGATGAAGAGTGGAGGTACTTCAAACCTATGCAACCAGTGGGGAATGTGCAACCAATGGAGGTGCATAAAAGGAAGAGAACATGTCCTATTCTAGACTTTGATACTGAAAATGTTGCTGATGATGAGGCTGCTTTGGTGGATGATAATGTTGTGCCTCACACAACATATGATAGAGAGAATCCAATAATCAAGGAGGGAGACACTTTTGAAGATAAGGCTGATTTTCTTGAAACAATTAGGACATATGCCATAAGAAATGAGTTTGCGAGTAGAATTGAACATAGTGACAAAGAATGGTACAGGGCAAGGTGCAAAGATCCTAATTGCGAGTGGGAAAGTATTTACCAAGAAACTGCATGGCGGCAACACATTCATGGTTTTACTTCTACCCTCTTGGTGTCGATTTAAATTGTTGTATATTCATCGAAAATTTGAAGTGTATATTGTATAGTGGTTATTATTATTTAAACTATTATAGAATATACACTTTGTACCTTCCGCTTTGTATCTTCTACTTGATCTGAATAAATTGGTTATCACACAAATCTAAAGATATAGTGAAGGAGGGATCCCACTCTTAGTGGAAAGAAGTTACAGAAAAGGTTAGAGAAATAGTATAACATTGGATTGTCATATTGGAAAGTGTGGTCGACAAAAAAGTTAGCAATGAATGATCTTCATGGTACATGGGAGGAGAGCTTCACAATGCTATGGAGATTTAAAGCAGCACTAGAAGAATCTTGCCCAGGAAGCATTGTCGAGATTGGTTGCAAGAAGATCAAAGGGAAAATACACTTTTCAAGGATGTTTGTGTGCATTAGAGCATGTGTTGATGGTTTTTTGGCTAGGTGTAGACCATATCTTGGTGTTGATTCCACCCACCTTATTGGAAAGTATAAAGGGCAATTGGCTGCAGCTACTTGCAATTGATGGACACAACTGGATGTACCCAGTTGCGTATGGCAGTTTTCTTCAAAGAAAAATGCCAATTGGCATGGTTCATGACCAATCTGAAAAAGGCTATTAGGACTCCACCTAGGGTTGACAATTCATAGTGATGGTTGCAAGGGACTAGCATATGGTGTCCAAAAAGCTTACAATGGCGAAGTTGAGCATAGAGAGTGTTTTAGACACCTCATGGCCAATTTTAGGAAGAAGTTCAAAGGTGATGTGCTAAAATTTATGTGGCCTTGCGCATGGGCATGCACAACTCGTAGGCATGATTATCTAATGGAGAAAATTGCAGCTGCTTGTCCTAAAGCAATTCCTTGGTTAAACAAGCATCACAATCTGATATGGAGCAGATCAAAATTCTCTAAAGAATGTAAAGTTGATCATGTTAACAATAATATCTCTGAATGTTTCAATAATTGGATTAAGGATTACAAAGACCTTCCAGTTATTGATTTGATGGACAAGATTAGAGCGAAGATCATGGAGAAGATTTTCACAAGGCAGGAAATAGCCAAGAGACTTGAAGGTCATATCCTCCCAAGTGTGCTATATGAACTGAACATGAAAAGTCGAGGGCTGCACTATGATTTTTGCAAAAGTGGCTCACTATTGTCTGAGATATCTGGAACAACAAATGAAGGAAAAACTTAGAGGTATGGTGTTGACCTTGCAAAAAGAACATGTGGCTGTGGACAATGGGAGGTATCTGGAAAACCAAGCACTCATGCTATCTTTTTATTTGGAAAAGTTAGACAACTAAAAGTAGAGGACTATGTGGATGACTATTATTCAGTAGAGAGGTTCAAGGTAGCTTATCAGTTCGAGATCACTCCAATGGGTGACAAATCTCAATGGCCAAAAAATGACCCTAGGTTTTGAAGTGGTTCCTCCACCATTAGAAAGGCCTGCTGGTAGACCTAAGGAAGCAAAGAATCAAGGCTAGTGGAAGAGCTAGGAAAAAGAGGTCCATATCAATACAAAAGGTGCTTCCAATTTGGATATATAGAGAAGGGCTGTTATGTAACTCAAGCTGAACTAGAACAAGAACTTCCATCCCCTTGTCCAAAAAAAAACAGAAAAAGTAATTTACCATGCCTATGTTTGATATGCTAACGTTTCATGTCTTATATGTGACGAAATCTAAAGCTGTTGAAGCCTCCACCGAAGTTACTGAGCCATTGAACATTATTGATGATCCAAAAGTAACATCAAGCCAGGTGTGATAAAAATGGGTGTGGCCACAAGGAGGATGACTTCCCTTTCTTCAACAAGTCCTAGTAGATGTGACCACAAGGAGGATGACTTCCCTTTCTCCAACAAGCTCAGGTGTGACAACAAGGAGAGATGGCATCAATCTCACCTAGAGGAATCAACCGTAGGCTTATAATTGAGTAGTTATCTTAGGTTAAGCATGTGTAACTTGGTATGAGTTCTATTCTAAACCAATGTGTTGTTAACTATGGTGCTAGATGTGACCTAGAGAACCCAGTTAAGCATCAAGATGTGAACAATGTCATGTAGGAGTACTGCTAAAGTTATGCTATATCTTATTAATATAATATTCTAATAGATGATGTTAAGCTCATGCTAATTTTTTAAGGTGTTATAATATGTTACTTTTTATATAGCATATATATTTCTATTGGGCTCATGTATTGCTAAGAGACATGGGTATATATATGTCCCTATTAACAGAGACTTCATATGGGCTAAGATTCAAAGAAATATAATTTTTTAATGATATATAGCACAAGTTCATTCTTTTAATGGTCAACATGCAACCTTTTAATGGTTCAGAGCCAATTTTCCCTACCTCAGATTCCCAACCCCACCCAGGCCAGATCTCATCGCTAGCACCTCCGATGCTCCCGCCGCCTTCGCCGATCCCTTCATAGCCGCGTCGCCACCGCCGCCGCCGCGAGGCGGCTGCTGCCTTTCTCCGCTCCCTTTGTATGGAAACGCGCAGCCGCAAGCGGGCGGAGGCCTCCTCTTCTTCCGCGACTCCCTCCTCCCGCTCCTCCAAGCGCTCGCGGCTCAACCCTAACCCTAACCCTAACCCTCCCCCCGCCCCCTCCCCCGCCCCCAACCCCGTGCCGTTGCCACCGCGCACCCGCCGCTCGGCCGCTGTCAACCCCCTCCCCGCGATGGACTCCTCGGGCGACAACAACTCCAATCCCAACCCGCCGCCGCGGCGCCGTGGCCGCTCCTCCAACGCAGATAAGGGTAAGGAGCAGCAGCAGCCGGAGCCCTCTCACAGCTCCCGAGTGCGCGAGGCCGAGCGCCTGCTGGGCCTAGGTTTCGAGGGCATTGAGGATGACGACGATGCGGGGTTCGGGGCTGGGGCCATCCCCCACAGCCTGACTTCTGCGAGCACCGCGCTCCAGGGGCTGCTTAGGAAGCTTGGTGCTGGCCTGGACGATATACTGCCGTCGTCAGCACTGTCAGCCTGCAGCCGCAGCCGCAGCCGCCGCGTCATCGTCATCAGCATCCGGGCAGCTGAGTGGGAGGTTGAAGAAGATTCTTGCCGGGTTGCGTGCTGATGGAGAGGATGGGCGGCAGGTCGAGGCGTTAACACAACTCTGTGAGATGCTGTCCATTGGCACAGAAGAGTCTCTTGGGGCATTCTCGGTGGACTCATTTGTCCCTGTCCTGGTCGGGCTGCTCAATCACGAGAGCAACCCAGACATCATGCTGCTTGCAGCACGAGCCCTAACTCACCTCTGTGATGTGCTGCCGTCTTCTTGCTCTGCAGTTGTGCATTATGGTGCTGTGCCTTGCTTTTGTGCCCGGCTTCTCACCATTGAATACATGGACTTGGCGGAGCAGGTATGCTCTACATTAACACATTGCTTTCAGTATGTTGCTTATTTGTCACTTTGCTGCATCCCTTTCATTGATTTGTGGACATGATTTTATCGTAAACTTCATATGTTGGTGTGTAAACATTGCGTAGCCTTCCATTTGTTCCCTTCATAGTTTGCAATAGTTTGGAATTGCTAATGGCCAGATATTAATGCATGATTTCCTTAATTCCTCATTCTAATTGGACTCTTGGGTGTTGACGTGGTGTATATTGAAAGCTCTTGTTCAGAAATGGTCCATTTAATACAATTGTGTTAAGTTGATTTTTTTGTGCCTGTTTGATGAAGTTACATAACAGGATAGATACCCTTCTATGTTCTGACTAGATAATGAAAAGATTACGTTGTTTTTCTAAGATATTCCTATGTCCTGATCTGCAGCTTCCACTCTATGGTAGATGTTATTATTCCTGTACCATGATTCTGGCACCTCTCTATCTTGATTATACGGCATGGTCATTCCTTACCTTTTCTTTCTTGGGGTATAATTAAAAGTGGTGAAATTTGAATTGATATATTCTCTTTGAAAATCTTACTCTAAATCATTTTTAATTCCTGTTTGCTGTCAAATGTAGTTGGATTTAGTACAACCGGTCATCAAGAAGTGTCAGCTACAGAAGTTCAAGTGATTATTTCAGTTTATAACTTTATATGGTCTTAATTCTTCTGTGATACTGATACCTTGACAAGGGTAGAGCTTTAGGGCCAACATGGGCCATGCTCTCTCCCCCTTCATTTTAGCAACTCCATAAAAGAACTGGCAGTGTTTTGAGCTACATCGCTAATGAAGCATGTAAATACACATTTGGAAACATTGAATTCATCTCCAAATCACTGTCCTCTTCCCCTACTAACTTTGGCTGCAAGCTCTGTCACTGGTTTTCAATAGAACATTTTTCTGGTTTCTACTGTTGTTTGGATCTCTAGAAATAATGTCTTCTCGTTTGAAATACTATTGTGTATAGATAATAGATGCATACATGTACAATCTCTTCGTATTTGCATGTGTGCTCTTGATGGTGGCCTAACATATATGCTATGTTTTTTTATTTAGTCATTGCAAGCTCTTAAAAAAATATCCCTGGAGCATCCAACTGCCTGCTTGCGTGCTGGTGCACTAATGGCAGTCCTATCATACCTTGACTTTTTCTCCACAGGTGTTCAGGTAATCACTCTGCCTATTCTAGATTTTTGCATCACAAAAAAACTATGTTTGTTCGCTTGCTTCATTCCATTTATCTCATAGCTTATTCTTATGCATTACTTGTTTCTATTCTGTGACAGATGAACCGTACTATTTATTCTTGTTATTTTTTTATTACTAACTGCTGTTTTTGTTGATGGAATGTTTTCAGAGAGTTGCATTATCTACGGCTGCTAATATGTGTAGGAAACTTCCTTCTGATGCATCAGATTTTGTAATGGAAGCGGTTCCACTTCTTACTAATCTACTGAACTACCATGATTCAAAAGTACAATTGCCATTCCAAATGCTGATTTCCTTCATGACACCATCTATGTTTCAGATGCTGATGTTATGTTTTACCCTATTCTAGGTACTGGAGCATGCTTCTGTCTGCCTTACCCGTATCGCGGAAGCTTTTTCACCATTTCCAGAAAAATTGGATGAGTTGTGCACGCATGGATTGGTTGCACAAGCTGCTAGCTTAGTATCTGTTAGCAACTTAGCAGGACAGGCATCCTTGAGTACATCGACATATACGGTACACTTCGTTTTTTTTCTTTTTTTTTGTTACAATTATTTATTTTAGATTTGTGAAGTTTATTCCATGCTTTCTTACAGGGTGTGATTCGTCTGCTCTCAATATGCGCAAGTGGATCACCTCTGGCAGCTAAAACACTTCTCCTTCTTGGAATTAGTGGCACACTTAAAGGTATCCTTTCAGGCTCTGGGTTGGTTGCTGGCACAACTGTGTCCCCTGCTTTAACAAGACCAGCTGATCAGGTGATTTTGTCTTTTCATAGGCACACTTTAATGCTCCTTGGGTATCATGTGTGCTTGATATCTACATTTGTTGTTTATCTTAACAAGCTAAGTGTAAATTAATGAAGCTATTTGAGTGGTACATTTTTGTATTTCAGAGTTCAACATACCCTATGCTTCAGATAGCACTTTAACCATTGATTCCAAGCCCAGGATATCATCTCTATTAAGGCCCCATTTGGCACGGCTCTGGCTCTGGCTTTTTGCGTCTCCTTGCAAGGAGCCCTGCCAAATGGCCATCTAAAAAACGGCTCCTTGCAAGGAGCCTGGAGGAGCTGGAGCCAGAAAAAGTGCCTTCTCTCGGCTCCTCACAAATTTGATACAGATTATTGCAGTGCCACTGGAGCCCATTTTGCCAAACGTTTTCCAAAACGGCTTCTACTGGCCCTAATTATAAAGCCACACAATTAATCGCACAGTTCCCAACCTTACATGTCCCTCAATACAGCAATCTCTGCCCCCATTCTGTACTCCACACATGCCTGAAAATCTTCCTTGTTCTCTCTCTTCTACCACTTCGTGGTGCAGTGAGGGGGCTTACTTGTAGGAGTGCCTAATGCATGCCATATAGCATCTTTACGCACAATGACACAGTAATAAGTGTCATCGCAGAAAAAAATAATATTTGTATATTTTAAAACACTGTTTTTGATGAATTTGATGAAATGAAACCCAATAAGTCCCCTAACATGTGTTTCTAATAATGCAATTTGTTTTTTAATCACCAAATATTATACTTTTAGTTTGTAGTCAATGTTCCTCTATGGCACGTCATTGTCTTTTCTTCAATGCGAGCATACCCATACTAGTTCCCATGTTGAGCATTTGTGAACTTGATGTTATCCTATGTTCTATTCCTGGCACCAAGAATATATTCTGACATTAGCACAGTTTATATTTTTGATAAATTGTCATCTATGTTAAATTTTAATAGGTATTGTAACTTGTAAAGCTACCGACTTTCTGGTTGTAGTTATATATTATCACCACATGATCCACTTGCAAATGATGCCATTATGTGTTTTTGGGTATTATGCAGATGAATGAGATTGTGAAGCTTGCAGATGAGTTACTTCCTCCTCTGCCTGTTGGGACCATTTCTTTACCGATGTATTCCGATGTTCACATGAAAGGTTCTTCTGTAAAAAAATCCACTTCTAGTAAGCAGAGTGAACATGGTTCAACAGGAAATGAACTATCAGGTCGGGAGAAGTTATTGCGTGATCAGCCTGAACTTCTGCAGCAATTTGGTATGGACCTGTTACCTACCATGACACAGGTCAGTCTCTTGTCTTATTACCATAGTTTTTAAGTCGTCGCCTAGTCGTCCAGACGCTGAAAAAAGTCTGGGCGTCCTCGACGCCACGACCAAAACCAGCAAAATGAGGGAGCAGGGGAGGGAGGAGACATAGGAAGAACTGGAGGAGGACCAGGCAGGGCTAACCACTAATCTCTGCTCCCATCCCCCCGCCAGCTCTGCTCCCCAGCAGATCTGGGAGGGGCTCTTGAAGGGCAACAGCAGGGGATCTCGCACAGGGATCTAGAAGGAGGGCGGCAGCAGCAGTGAGGAAGGGGAGGGGAGATCTAGAAGGGGGCGACAGCAGCAGTGAGGAAGGGGAGAGGAGATCTGGAAGGAGGCGGCTCCAGCAGCGGATACTGAGAAGGTGTTCGAGAGGGAGAAGCAGCACTTGGAGAGGAGCAGTGGCAGCCCTAGATAGTTCAGGATAGTTGGGGAGGGCTTTTATGGGCTGTCTGCTGGATTGGGCCTTTTATGTTCCTTGTCCTTCTTCTTTTACTTCTTCATTTTTCATTTTTATCCCTTCTCCATTCTCCTGCCTTGAACATATGGCTGTCGCCTTGCCTCGCCTTATGATCGCCTAGGCATCGCCTAGGCGACTCAAATGAGTGGCTCGCCATGTCTCGCCTTGTCGCCTTAAAAACTATGCTTATTACTGTTTTCTTTGATGGTGTTAATGGTAATGCTGATGTGGTATTACGGGACATTGTTGCTATCATGTTGATGTGATTCTTAAGGATTTCAATACCTTGAACAGGTGTATGGCTCTAGCGTAAGTGGACCAATACGCCACAAGTGCTTATCTGTCATTGGGAAATTAATGTACTTTAGCTCAGCCGAGATGATCCAGTCTCTCCTTAGCACGACAAACATTTCCAGGTGCTAACACAAAACTTTGGATATCTTCCATTAAGTTATCTCATGCAATTAGAAACTGTCTTATCACATGAATTCCAATTTTTTTTCAAGCTATTGACTTTTATATTAACCATTGCAGCTTTTTAGCTGGCATTTTAGCTTGGAAAGATCCACAAGTGCTGATCCCTGCTCTTCAGATAGCAGAAGTTTTAATGGAAAAGCTTCCAGAGATATTTGTGAAGATGTTTGTGAGGGAAGGTGTTGTTCATGCTGTTGAGTCACTTATATGCCCAGAGTTCTCTGGTCAAGTGACTCAAGTGTCACAGCTGGACAATCATGTGGATTCCATTACATCTTCACAAAATAGGCGCAACCGCCGTCGAAATAATGCTGTGAACACTGAAAACAGCTTGCCTGATGGATCAAAAGGTTCCCATTCTGTGATTGCCAATTCACCACCAAGCACGGCTGAAGTTCCAAATAATAGTCTCCGTGCTTTAGTTAGTAATCATGCAAAGTCATTTAAGGATAAGTATTTCCCTTCAGAGCCTGGCTCTAGTGACATTGCAGTTACTGATGATCTCCTTAAACTGAGGGTACTTTGTGCAAAACTGAATACAACAGCTGACACTATCAAAACAAAAGCTAAAGGAAAATCAAAGGCTGTAGTAGGCAATAGCTTTGATGTGTTATGCAATATTGAGGAGCAATTGGATGGTATAATAGCTGAAATGTTGTCTGAGCTTAGCAAGGGGGATGGTGTTTCGACATTTGAGTTCATTGGAAGTGGAGTTGTTACAGCTTTGCTAACCTATCTGTCATGTGGAACATTTGGGAGGGAAAAGGTGTCTGAAGCAAACATACCAAATTTGCGTCATCAAGCAGTCAGACGATACAAGGCATTTATATCTCTTGCCCTTCCAAATGATAAAAATGGGAATAAAACTCCTATGACATTCCTAGTCCATAAACTGCAAAGTGCCCTCTCTTCGTTGGAACGTTTCCCAGTTTTGCTTAGCCATTCTGGAAGAGCGCCGACTTTGGGAGGATCCCGCCTGATGACAGGCTTAGGAGCTCTGTCACAGCCCTTCAAATTGCGTCTTTGTCGAGCGCCTGGTGAAAAGTCACTTAAGGATTATTCATCCAATATTGTTCTTATTGACCCATTAGCAAGTCTGGCAGCTGTTGAAGATTTTCTTTGGCCTAGAGTCCAGCGCACGGAGCCAGTCTCGAAGCCTCCAGTCTCATCTGCAAATAATTCTGAATCCGGAGCAGCAAGTTCCACTGCGCCTTCAATTCCGCCAGGAACTCAATCTGGCCGTCGGGCATCATTAAGATCACAGTCATCAGCTGCCACAAGTGGTGCAATTAAGAAGGATTATCAGGAGGGAAGCATAAACACATCAAAGGGAAAAGGAAAAGCTGTTCTTAAATCGAGGTTGGATGAACCTAAAGGCCCACATACTAGGAATGCTGCACGAAGAAAAGCTGCTTCAGAGAAAGATGTTGAACTGAAACCATCACATAGTCACAGCACTTCAGAGGTTAGATACTCATGCGTTCAATCTTATTTGCTATTTGCATAATATATCAATTGAGCCCCCCTAAGTGACTTCTGTTGCTAAGTTTGGCTTCAATTTCTCTGACTCTGGGACAGCTTGATAGCAAATGTTTTTTAACAATGCCTTTTGTTGTTTACTCAGCTGACAAATGATTTTTGTAGTAATGACATAACAGTAATGCAGCTAATTTGCTTTTCCTTAGTGTTCATAGTGTATTTAGTTTGATCAGTACTTAGTTTTAGTATGTAAGCAGAGGATTTCAAAGGGATATGCTGCAGAGACAAACGATGTTCAGATTATATAACTATATAAGTATAATATCATAAATGTATAGCAATGAAAATGTACTGAGCTGTGGCATTTCTGTGTACATTGCATTTGTATTATTATAGCTGAATAAGATATAAAAACTGAAGCAACAAAGACCAAAGTAGAAATATGCCTGTTTCACTATAATTTAAAGTGATGTTATGTAATGACCTGACTACATTTTTGTATCTTATACTGAACTATATGAAGGATATCCACAAATATGAAATATGAGTTTATTTCTTAACTCTAAATAACAGATATTTTTGTATTTCATTTTTAAATATCTAAGTGAAGTTTTCAGGGCAAACAACTTTATGAATTATTATTTGGACTAGCGCATTGCATGCTCCTTTATCTGAATTTTAGAAACTAAACAGATCGAAGGGCCTTCAACATATATTTATATTAAGTATTATACCTGCAGGATGAAGATCTTGATGCTTCTCCAGTTGAGATTGATGATGCTTTAATGCTTGATGATGACGACGAGGATGTCTCTGAGGATGAAGATGATGATCATGAGGCGGTAGTATATTTTTTTTTCCATTTTGCTTATTACTACAAAGGTTTGTATTGAGTGGACATGGTTTGGAACTCAGTGGATTTTGTTGAAATGTTCAGGTTCTCCGAGGGTCTCTTCCTTCCTGTGTTCCTGAGAGAGTGCATGATGTGAAATTAGGAGATGCTGATGATTCTAGTGTTGCCTCATTGGCAAATGATAACCAGGCACAGCCCTCATCTGGTTCCAGTACAAAAAATACTTCTGGCAGGGGATTGGATGCTGCTGAATTTAGAAGTCCAAGCACATTTGGTTCACGCGGTGCAATGTCGTTTGCTGCAGCTGCAATGGCTGGATTAACTTCAGTAGGTAGTCGTGGTATTAGAGGTAGCCGAGATCGGAATGGCCTTCCATCGGGTGCTCGTACAACCGAGCATCACAACAAATTGATATTTACAGCTGGTGGGAAGCAGCTTAACAAACATTTGACTGTATATCAAGCTGTTCAAAGGCAAGTTGTTCATGATGAGGATGATGAAGATCGGTTAGGTGGATCCGATTTACCTGATGATGGTAACCACTTCTGGGGTGATGTATTCACTATAACATATCAGAAGGCTGATAACACAGCGGAGAAGGGGTCTGTTGGAGGTTCAGCTTCAGTGCCAAAACCTTCCAAATCAGATTCTTGCAGAACTTTGTCTGAAAAATTGTTCACTTCTCTTCTTGATAGTATTTTGCAAGGAGAGCTTCCCTGCGATTTAGAGAAATCAAACCAAACCTACAATATCTTATCACTATTACGTGTGTTGGAGGGCTTAAATCAGTTATCTCCTCGTCTGAAACTGCAGGCAACCTGTGATGATTTTGCTGAAGGAAAAGTTGCTACGTTGGATGGGCTATACGATGTTGGAGCTAAGGTACCCTCAGAGGAGTTTGTCAACAGTAAGATGACCCCAAAACTTGCTCGGCAAATTCAGGATGTTCTTGCACTGTGTAGTGGCAGTTTACCATCTTGGTGTTATCAGCTGACGAAAGCTTGTCCTTTCCTGTTTCCTTTTGAAACACGAAGACAATACTTTTATTCCACAGCTTTTGGGTTGTCTCGTGCACTGCATCGTCTTCAGCAACAACCAGGGTGATAATACTAACACTGCTTTTGAAAGAGAAGTCAGGGTTGGTAGACTGCAACGCCAGAAAGTCCGTGTTTCTCGTAACCGTATCTTGGATTCTGCGGCTAAAGTTATGGAGATGTTCTCTAATCAGAAGGCTGTCCTAGAAGTTGAATACTTTGGTGAAGTTGGAACTGGACTTGGTCCAACATTGGAGTTTTATACTCTCTTGAGCCGTGAGCTGCAAAGGGTTGACTTAGGATTATGGAGATCTCATTCTCCAGATGATTCTGGCATGCAAATTGATGGAAATGCTGATGATTTAACAGGTGAAAAGCGTGAATCAGAATCACTTGTTGAGAGCAGGAACATAGTACAAGCACCTCTTGGTTTATTTCCTCAGCCTTGGCCACCTAGTGCTGCTGCATCAGAAGGTAGCAAATTCTTCAAAGTTGTCGAGTATTTCCGCTTAGTTGGTCGAACGATGGCAAAAGCATTGCAAGATGGAAGGCTTCTCGATTTGCCTTTGTCGACAGCATTTTACAAACTTTTGCTTGGACAAGTAAGCATGAGAGCCCTTGAGCCTGATTCATTTTATATTTTCTTCTAAAACTCCTCTTTTCTGTTAGCACTTGACTTTCTGTATATGCCTTTCACTTAACTTTACCAAATTTGCTTCAATAGGAACTTGATTTGTATGATATATTATCTTTTGATACTGAGTTTGGAAAGACATTACAAGAACTGCAAATTCTCGTTGCACGTAAACAATTTCTTGAGTCCTGCTCTAGTGAGAGCCAAAAAATAGAAGAATTATGTTTCCGTGGTGCTCCCATTGAAGATTTATGTTTGGACTTTACTCTTCCGGGCTATCCCGATTATGTTCTCAAGGAAGGTGGAGAGAATGTAGTGGTAAGTGATATGGTGGCCTAGGGTTTTTTTCCCCCCTTAAGTGTTGCTGCAGATTACTCATATTGTTATCCCCTTCTGTAGGTCAACATTTATAACTTAGAAGAGTATATTTCTTTGGTTGTGGATGCTACTGTTAAGACCGGAATAATGCAGCAAGTAGAGGCATTGAAGGCAGGATTCAATCAGGTATTTTTGATTCGTGGTCGATTTCTGTTAATCAATGATCAGTAGAACTAACTAGCACATTTATTTATTTTTTCGAAAAAATTATTCATTGTATATTTGTCACTTCAGGTGTTTGACATATCATCACTCCAAATATTTTCTCCTCAAGAACTTGATTATCTGATTTGTGGTCGCCGTGAACTTTGGGAGGTATTGCTTCTGTGCTGTCATTCTTTATGTTGTACTTCCTCTGTCCAAGAATGATAAGTGTATTTTGTACAGGAAAAGTCAAATTTTGCAAACTTTGACCAACAATTATATACAAGTTTAGGACATAAAACTCGCATTAATAGATTTATATTCAGAGTGCCTCTGAGATGACATTAATTGTTTAGCAAATGAAAACATATTGCAAGAGAAATTAATGGTCAAAATCTATTTTGTTTGACTTTTCCCTGATCAAAATACACTTAGTATTTCGGGATGAATGGAGTAGTTGTTTTGGCTTATTCTGAACAATTTCACATCATGCAGCCAGAAACACTGCCTGAACATATAAAATTCGACCATGGTTATACCTCTAAGAGTCCTGCGATTGTCAATGTAAGTTTCCCTGCTTCTTTGTATTTCATTTGCAAATTTCATAAGTTTATTTGGATGTTTCTACTGTGCTGTTTTGCAGTTTCTTGAGATCATGGCAGAATTTACTCCTGAGCAGCAACATGCTTTCTGCCAGTTCGTGACTGGTGCTCCTCGGCTTCCACCTGGGGGTTTGGCTGCCCTAAATCCTAAGTTGACTATTGTTAGGAAGGTAAATCGGTTATCTTTGTTAATATTTCTATTCTACTTTATGGTTGACATGCCTGCCCACATATTATTGAACTTTCGAATTTTGTTTGAATTCCAGCACTCATCTGTGGCAAATAATACTTCAAATCCAACTGGAGCGACAGAGTCTGCAGATGATGATTTGCCTAGTGTCATGACTTGTGCCAACTATCTTAAACTGCCACCATACTCCACCAAGGTATGCTTCTTTCTGCTTTTTGGTGAACTGTGGTTATATCACCTGTGTTGTCTTGGAAATCGAGGATTCAGAAACCCAGTCACCAAAGAACTACTTGACCATAGCCTTTATCGTAACTGGTAACTGGGTTCACACTGCGGCCAGCACCTTACTGGCTTGACCGGCTTATAGAAGACCAGCGACTCATAAGTTAGAATCATTATTTCGTTAGTTTATATTCAACATAGCATATTCCACATTGTTTGAACTTTTAAGAACTTTTATTGATACACGCTGTTTTTTCATAAAGAAAATATTTACAGTGCTACTCGTGCAAGTGTGCCCGTAGGTTTGTTACCTGTACCATCCGTCTGAATTGTGTGCTGTTGTTGGAACTTCTTGCAGGCTATCATGTTAAAGAAACTGCTTTATGCGATCAACGAAGGCCAAGGGTCATTTGATCTTTCGTGAAGCTCAACACTAACATAGATATTGGTCAACCGAGAAATTTGTGTCATTGTTACCCAGAGTTAGTTTCTACCTCATGTATGACATAGGTTAGAGTCAGCTCTGCAGAGTCCCACCGAGGGTTTGGATCCCGTACCTGGGTGTGGATGTCTATATTCTCTCTTTTTCATTTGGTTGTATATATTCTTGCGGATCTTTATAGTGAATAATAATAAATTGTTTTGCTCTCCGTACTATGCTCCTTGCAATCATCAGTGTCAGTGACTCCAGTGACCCATCGTGGTTATGGCCTTTGGATGCTGACCGCGTCCGCCCAGTCCCATCTCTCCAGCCAAAGCATCAGGCTGCCAAACTTTGCTCGATGGTTTCGCTGCCCACGAATCGGCTGGATAGGGGCCGATAAACTACTCACAGGAATTCCGGAGCTAGCCAAAATCGTGGCGGGCGTCCAAGCACACCCGTCAACGGCCAACTTTTGGCCGTACTGACACTCTCTAAACGCGACTGTGCTGGATCCTGTGACTGTCCTTTCCGAGGCATTTGAGGATGTCAAGTTGTCAACTGAGGCGTGATGAAAACATAGTCCTGGCATATAGCTGAGTTCTCGCAGTGTCGCCTATTTGGCTATGGTGAGCATGGGACTGATAACTCTCACGGAAGTCACAGGTTCTATTTGGTTGCCTACATAGCTTCTTATCCGGGCTCTATGTAGGCAACCAAACAGCCCGGAACCAAACAGGCTTCTTATTCGGGCTTCGCAGCGTATCACTATGCTCAAAGCATCTAGAACCTGCAGCCCACTATTTGCTCTCTGTGTCAGCGTGGATGAGTCCTGCTCGCTGGGCCACGTGCTGGCCCGCGTGGGGTTCCACCTTGAGGAGATCCAGGAGAGCGGACACTGAGGAGATCCAGGCGACGCTCCCGATCCGCACGCCGTGAGCCAAGCTCACCGTCACCAATAAATGTGTTGAGGTGGAATCCACCTTTAATACAAGTGGATTGAGATAAATCTGAAAACATCTAAAGCCTTTGTTCGTGATTGAAGAGGGTTGACAAGGATTTGGACTTAGAGCAAGGCTAATAATATAGCAGGCTTGCTGGTTGTAAGGTTCTTTGTAGCCTTCTCTCAGCCTACTCATATAGTAGTTAGCTCTTTACAGTTAATACATGGCCCACTTGTCTCTCTCACAGACTTTCTTGATTCTTGTGCCCAAGTCGGCTGTAAGTTTATAGCCCGCTTCTCCTCTCTCTCCTCCCCTCTCTTCTCCACCTCAACATTTAGTCGGCTTACAGCCTACTATTATACTTGCTGTTATAGGGGATTTAATCTCCCTCAATCCATCCCAATCCCCTTCGTTTTGGGACCAAACGAACAGGCCCTAAACAAGTCCAAAGTCGGAAAGGGATGCAATTACATTTGGGAAGGGCGGGATCGGATCGGAATAGCTTAGTATCCAATTACACTGTAATGGAATACCAGACTTCTCTCCGCAATGCATTCACACGAGCCATACGCTATTGAATGCGGTACTTAGCTTCAACACAAACACAATCCACACTTGAGGTCTTCAGCGCTTCAGCCACAACCCCTTCCCCAAGGATGATGATAGATAAGGCACGAGACACAGCCGTGCCGGCCACGACAGCAGAACTGGAAAATTCAGACCCCTTGTCTCGCTTTCAGGTACCAGGAATGCAGGGAGCGGCAGCGAAATTGCTAACTTGCGATCCGCCGCTGCGTAAAATGACGTATCGCGTATCAGCGGTCGTTGTCATATAGTAGGATCAGTCGGCCGTGCCGTTGTCATATATGACCAGGCGGGAGTCGGCCGTGCCGTGGCACACTGGCACTGCACAAGCCAATAAAACTCCGCCAAAACTGAGGAAAGATGGAGCCGTCCAGAGTTGCTAAGCCATCGATTAAATTGCAAGCAGTACATCCAGTAGTCCTTTGGCCGTTTAACCTAACTGTTGTCAGATGTGTCTAGAATTGTAAGCGAGTCTCAGTGGTGATTTTGGATTGGCTAGTTGAGTTCAACTCTCTCTCATAAATTAATTTTTTCATAGGCTCTCATAAATTAATTAGGCATACATACCATGAGGTTTGCCTTTTTTTTTTCTAAAAAAAAGAAAAGGTTCTTTTTTACTTATATAATCGGGACGACTAGCGCCCGGACGTCCGGCACGAAAGGTGGCGACACTGAAGCGAGGCAGCCGAAGGCGAGGAGGGAGCAAGATGCAACACCTAATCTACTTTTGAAACATCCACATACAACACTTGCAACAACAAATGAAACACTTGAAACATGCATCTGAAGCATTTGCAAAAACACTTCAAAACCATTGTAAATCATACGTAATATCCAGATAAAACACTTGCAATATATGTATGAAACATATGCAACATCCAAATAAACTAAGTTGCAACATGTATGAAAAAAATAGATAAAATATTGGGAACAAAATCTCTCAACATACGTGTATAATTATTGCAATATATTCAACATCCGATCTACTTTGAACATCATTATGAAATATTTACAACATACCTATAAAACATCTGAAACATTGGCTTGCAACATGTGTTTTTCACCCTTGCAAGCAGGGGATGGGCAGGCGGAGGGCAGCGCTGTCACAGCCCCTTTCGGAGGCGAGCAGAGGGGACAGGCCACCTGTAGGGTCGAAATGGCATACTAGAGGGGGGGGTTGAATAGTCCTTTCTAAATATTAAATGTGTTGGCTAACCAAAACAAATGCGGAATTAAAACTATCGTTCGAGCCAAGACTACACCCCTCTATCTAAGTTCACAAGCATCTTATAAAAATCATAATTAGGCAACAAAGGTACTAGGCTAGCTAGAGCTCACCTAATTAATTCTACTAGCAAGGTCACACAAACCTATGTAACTAGTACTTCAAGCAACGGGGGAGCTCCTACACAATCTAGTAAGCAAAAACACAAAGCTCCAAAGTTCAATAGCAATGCCCAATAATAAGGCTACACAAGCCAAATTAGAGAGTTCAAATCACTTAGCTACACAAACTAAGCAATGTGACTAATAAGGTTACTCAAACCAAATTAGTCACGCAAGTGAGCTATTTCTATACTACACAAGAAAGAGGGTAACTAGCAAACTACACAAGTCAACTAATTACAAGAGCAACTACACAAGCACAATGTACATGAAAGTAAATACAAGCTTGTGTAAGGGGGATACAAACCAACGGAAAGACAAGGAGACACGGTGATTTTTATCCCGACGTTCACTTTGTTGTCACCAAGCTAGTTCCCGTTGTGTCAACCGTTCACTTGGTGGTTCGGTAGCTAATTGACACCACACAAAGCTCACAAGTTGGGCACCGCAAGAACCCCACGGACCAATTGAGGGTAGCTCAATGACACGCTCTACTAGAGTTGATATTCGTGGCTCCCACGGGGGGAGCACAATACCCCTCACAATCACTTCTCTGGAGCATCGCACAATCTTTTTTGCATGCTTCAACGGAGACCACCACCAAGCCGTCCACCTCCAAGAGTAACAAGCACCACCGGCTTGCAACACAAACACCAAGTGTCACTCGATGCAATCTCACAATGCAATCGCACTAGAATCACTCACTCGCAATTGGATCACACACTTGCAAGCACAAGTGAGTTAAAGGGCTCCCAAGCACTCTCAATCATGGACACAAAGTCCCCCAAGGTGCTCAACCTCATCCAACCCTGAGCACCCCTTCTATTTATAGCCCAAAGGCCAAATAGAGCCGTTGCTTAATAGCTGGCTTCGGGGGTGCTGGACCGAGCTTCTGGACCTAGGGTCCAGACCATGAACCGTAGGATCCAGACCTAGCACTCAATGAGCCATGGTGAGGGTGGTGGAAAAGTGGGCCATCCGATGACCATAAAGTGTTGAACGTATAGCATCTATCCCATAGACGGCGCCAACTATCGGTGCAGAAAGTGACCAACAAGTAAATATTTATAGTTTTGCCGTACGTTGTGATCGGAGGTGGCCTAGCACTCAATGACACAGGGTTTATACTGGTTCAGGCAACATGCCCTACGTTCAGTTTGGGTTAGTTGGTGACTTTATTCCTGAGCCCAGGTGCTCAAAGTTTGCAGTGGGGTTACAAATGAGAAGGAGAAAGATGAGGTGCACGAGAGGTCTGGTTAGCTCCGGTCGGAAGGGCCGAGAGTGACAGGAGCCCCTCTATGAGCTAAGTGTTCAAACATGTGCTTGAGGTCCGAACCTGGTGGTTCTATGGTTGTGAGCTAGAGAACTTGGTTGATCTAATCAATCTGGAATGACTTGTATGAACTTGAATCCACTTAGTCTCTTGGGAGACAGCACATCCCCTTTTATAGATGAAGGGGATGGCCTTACAAGTGAGAGGGAGAGAGTTCGTATGCTTCTAAGTCTTTCAATAGAGACTTGGGACCTGTCTTTCTTTCTCTCTCCTGTTTATAACCCCTACTATAAATTTTTAGTGCTAGTAACACGAGCAACAGCGATGAACTGGACGTAGGGACTTTCTGCCCGAACCAGTATAAACATCGTGTCCTCTAAGCACACCATCTGAGCCAGACACGCAATACTAGAAATTTACTCATCAGTGGTAACTCAAAACACCGACAGTTGTCGCACCAGGTAGGGGCCTTTTGTGCGTCTCGACATCCACACTAGGCCTCAGATGGCAAGTCACAATGTCAGCTGGGTCCCAGGCGCGCTTGTGCGCTTTGTGAACCTAGACTTCGTCATCACAACGGAGGGAGGGTTGGTGTAGGCTCCCACGGCCGTCCAACCTCTCCACTTCACTAGTCTCGACGTGATCGTCGAGGCGTTTGAGGAGCTACAGCTGCACGCACCAGAGGCCCGTGCCCCCAAGAGCGACCAGCTCCTCGACTTCGACTACGGAGGTTAGAGCGCCAGCTCGACGCCTTCCTAGGACCCCGACCGTCTTGGGAGGACCTAGGCTGCCTCACCTTCTCGTTCACCAACGTCATGATGTAGTGTCGGTGCAGAAAGTGACCAACAAGTAAATATTTATAGTTTTGCCATACGTTGTGATCAGAGGTGGCCTAACACTCAATGACACAAAGTTTATATTGGTTCAGGCAATGTGCCCTATGTCTAGTTTGGGTCGGTTGGTGACTTTATTCCTGAGCCTAGGTGCTCAAAGTTTGCAGTGGGGTTACAAACGAGAAGGACAAAGATGGGGTGCACGAGAGGTCCGGTTGGCTTTGGTTGGAAGGGCCGAGAGCGATAGGAGCCCCTCTATGAGCTAAGTGTTCAAGCCTGTGCTTGAGGTCCGAACCTAGCGGTTCTGTGGTTGTGAGCTAGAGAACTTGATTGATCTAATGAATCTGGAATGACTTGTATGAACTTGAATCTACTTAGTCTCTTGGGAGAGAGCGCATCCCCTTTTATAGATGAAGGGGATGGCCATGAGAGGGAGAGAGTTCATATGCTTCTAAGTCTTGTTGCCCACGACGGTGGGTATAGGAGGATGGTAGGCACCCACAACACTGTTGGATGTCGGTTGTATGTGGGAGGTTTTGTCGTCTTGTTTCAGGTATGCCAGATGTCGGCACCTGCATATACTGTAAATCTCGGCGCTCGTAACACTGTCGATGCCTAGAGGCATGTGGGGGGGGGCTTATCATATGGGAGTTAACAACGCCCACAATACTATAGAGGAAAATGTCGGCGCCTACAATACTATTTGTGTTAGGGTGGTTATAGAGTACTGTTCCTATCGTTGACAGGGTACGGTCCCTGTTATCCTGGTTTAACTTGAGCTCCTTGCCTTGCTTTCTCCATTCGCTCCCTGGTCCCTTCTAGGCGGGCGTCCCCGGTCGGTTGGTCCCAGTTGGCTCTGGTTGCGCCAATCGGAGAAGAGCAGTGAGCAGGGTCTTTGCATACCCTGGTCGGAGATGTGGGGTCAAAGTCGGAGGTAATGCTTTGTCAGGCCTTCCAGTCAGAGAGAACGTCTAGAGGTGCTAGAGATCGAAGCGAGCACTTCGGTAAGAGAGGTGGGCCAGAGTTGACAAGGGGGCGCTGTTCCTCCTCAGCCTGACCTTCCGATCGGTGACTAGACCGTTCTCCTGGCCTGTTGTTTTAGACACAAGGCCCGACCCATGAGTTGTGTGCTGTCTGCTTAGGCCAAGCCTTTGTGGGGAAGCCAGTCCATGAGGGACCCTAGGTTTATGAACTCGACAGGAGCCCCCAAGCCCCCGGGCGATTCAGGTAGAATCGTTTGGGTTTTTTATCTCAACGGCGGGTGCGCGCGAGCCCCTGAGCCCTCGAGCGGTTCGGGCAGAACTATCTAGGGGGTGTTCGTTTAGCGGGCATGTGTGCGTGTTTTTCAGTTGAGATGGAGTCATCGACCAAGGCGTCGTTGCGCAGCCGAGGTGGTTAGTTTCGAGAGATTGGGTGAGACAGAGCTTGCAGGTCCTAGCGTCGATGCACGCCGTGGGACTAGGTGAGGCAGTTAGTCTTAGGGATCGGAGGAGGTAGAGCTCATGGATCCTGGCATCAGTGCGTGCCATGGGATTCGAGGTAGTTAGTTAGTTAGTTTAGGGATCGGGTGAGGCGGCAAAGCGGTGCTCATGGATCCTAGCATCGGTGCAGCCCGCGCAGCCGTGGTAGTTAGTTAGTTAGTTTAGGGATCGGGCGAGCTGAAGCTCATAGATCCTAATGGGGCGAGTTCGGGGTCACAGACCTAGATGTTTGGAATGCAGTCGAAGCGTAGCCGAATGGGTCGAGTTTGGGGTCCTAGACCCAGATGTTTGGAGTGTAGTCAGAGCGTAGCTGGATGGGGCGAGTTCGGGGTCACAAACCCAGGCGTTTGAAGTGCAGTCGGAGCATAGCCAGATGGGGCGAGTTTGGGGTCGCAGACCCAGGTGTTTTATGTCTTGAGCCCCTAAGCCCTATTGGGCCTTAGTAGGGGTCGGTGTGAGTTGTGTGCGTTACCCCATCCTCGGTTCCTCACAACCGAAGGGGCTGAGTTTTGTCGCTTGTCCTGATCGCTCGGGCTCGAGTGACGCGCTTGGTGAGTTCGCTAACAGGTATGATCGAGTGGAATCTGGGTCTATCGTTCATGACGGGGGTCAGCATAGCCCTCTTATGACATTCCACTGCTCCTTTACCTGCAACCCGGCAGATGCCTAGGTCATTCTGGAGACCGACCCATGTGGCCTAACGACCTCCCCTCGATGAAGATTCTATGGGCTTAGCAAAAGGTTCAGGATCGAACGAGAAGGTTGAGATGACCCTGTCTGCCAGACTAGGCGAGGGCCGCACGGGGCACATTTGTGTTTTTCTCTGCTAGCTCTGTTGGTTTCTCATGTCGAATGAGGCAACCGCCACTTCGTGACGCAACATGAAGTGTTGTGATGCATTTCGTTGAATGTGCAATGCTTAGTTCCCGAGCCCCCAGGCGGTTTAGGGCCCGAATCGTCTGGGAGGCACGGGTGTATGGAATGAATGCGCATATAGATGTATGAAATGATTTATAAAGAAATAGAGGGGGTTTGGTAGTGTTACCTTGATGACTCGAGTGACGGGGTTTGGAGAGCTCCAGTCGGAAATGTCCGACCGGGACCCATGCTCGTCGTTCGTGACAGAGTCAGCATGGCCTACATGGGGCGTCCCTTCGCTCCCTACCTGTCTCTCGGTGTGTTCCTTATATCAATGAATACATCAGTACTATTTTTTGATAGAAATCGCTATATGTTCCTTATTTTTATCCTAACATATCTTTTATTTTTTTTGTCCTTTCTTTTTTGTACCTGCCCGTTAGTTCCATAGGCGGCAGCTTTTTTAAGAGCCTGGGCATGGCCCACGGGCCTCGGCTGCTCATAGCCATAGGTCGTGGCAGGGTGCGTTTGGTTAGGAGTAAGAACAAAAGTTACATAGAGCAATCAAAGGAAAAGGAATGTGCTTCCATTTGGGGAAGAAGTTGTTTACCGTGTGTCAGTAAAAAAGGGAGTAAAAATGAGAGGTAGTATTTAGTATTGTACCCTAATGGAGCCCCTGAGTGCCTCGGGCCGAAAGTGTTCGGGCTAGGGTGCTTTATAGGGGCAAGTGTTGACTAAAAAACGGTTAGACCAAATTTAGGGGAAAAATGACATAGTTGTTCAAGTGTTGGTGAGAACGTTGCCGTTGTTGTCCTCTAGTCGGTAGGTACCCAGTTGGATTACTTCGATCACCGTATAGGGCCCTTGCCATGGTGGAGAGAGCTTGTGTTTTTCCTTCATTGATTGGGTCCTCCGGAGTACGAGATTGCCGACTTTGAGTATGCTCCCTCTGATCTTCCTTTTGTGGTACCTATGGAGGGTTTGTTGGTAGCGAGCGGAGCAGATGATGGTCGTCTCACGGGCCTCTTCGAGCAGGTCAACTGTGTCTTGTTGAGCCTCCGTGGCTCGATCGCGGTCGAAAGCCTTCACTCTTGGGGCGCCGTGGTCGAGGTCTGAGGGTAGCACTGCCTTAGCTCCGTAGGCTAGGAAGAAGGGTGTGAACCCTATGGATCGGTTTGGGGTTGTTCTTAGGCTCTAGAGGATCACTAGGACCTCTGCAACTCATCGCCCGGAGAACTTGTTGAGTCGGTCGAAGATGCATGACTTAAGTCCTTGGAGGACCATGCCATTGGCATGTTTGACCTGACCGTTAGTTCGTGGATGTCCGACCAAGGCCCAGTCGATCCTGATGTCGTATCCATCACTGAAGTCTAGGAACTTCTTTCTGGTAAAGTTAGTCCCGTGGTTAGTGATGATACAGTTAGGAACACCGAACCGATAGATGATGTCGAGGAAGAATTTGACTGCCTCCTCCGAGCGAATGTTGGTAATGGGCTTGGCCTCTATCCATTTGGTGAACTTGTCGACTGCTACGAGTAGGTGAGTGAAGCCACCTAGGCCCTTTTTGAGGGGCCCCACCATGTCGAGGCCCCAGACCACGAATGGCCAGGTGATGGGGATGGTTCGGAGCTCCTATGCCAGCAAATGGGTTTGCCGAGCGTAGAATTGGCACCCTTCACCCCTGCAGATGACCTCCTCTGCATCTCGTAGCGTGGTGGGCCAGTAAAAACCTTAGCGAAAGGCTTTTCTGACCTGCGATCTTAGGGCCGCTTGATGTCCACAAATCCCAACATGGACCTCGAGGAGGAGTTGCTTCCCCTAGGTGGTGGGGACGCACTTCATGAGCACTTCTAACAAACTCCGTTTGTAGAGCTTGTCACCGAGCGTGACGAAGGTCTTGGCGCGTTGAGCGATTCATCGGGCTTCAGTCCTTTCGGGCGTGAGAACCTCCTCGAGGAGGTAGGCGAGTAGCGACGCTCGCTAGTCGGTTTGACCGAGTGCCAATATGATGACGTTTGTGGGTGACGTCGTCATGGAGGTTCTAGGATTGGAGCCCCGAGCGCCGGTTGGTGTTGGGGTCGAAGCCCCCGGGTGCTGGCTTGGCGTTGGATTTGGAGCCCTCGAGCACCGGCTGGGCGTCGGGGTGTGTCTAGATCGGACCTTCCAGGATGTGGGCGGATGTCTTGTGGATGTCGTTGATGAAGACCCCGCTTGGGGATGGATCCCTCCTGGCAGCCAATTTCACAAGAAAATCGGCGGCATCGTTGTCCCTTCGAGGGACGTGATGTAGCTCGATCCCCTAGAATTTGTCCTTGAGTTTGCGCACCTCTTGGCAGTATGCTGCCATGAGGGGGTATTTGCAGGAGGACTCCTTCATGACCTGATCAATGACTAGCTCCGAATCACCGTGAACATAGAGTCGCATAGCACCGAGCTCGATGATAGTGCGTAGTCCGTTGATGAGGGCCTCGTACTTCGCGGCATTGTTTGAGGCTGAAAAGTGGAGGCGGATGGCGTAGCGGAGCCTACTCCCGTTCGGGGAGATCAGAACTACTCCAGCCCCCGAGCCGGGCGCCATTACGGACCCGTCGAAGTACATTGTCTAGTACTTGTAACACCATAAAATTAGCTACTTTCTAAAAAGAGTAAAATGATTTCTATTAATTGTTTTGTGCTCATAAAAACATAGGTAAAAGAAAATTTTCTTTAAATTAAATCCAACATAAGAGTAGCAACATGTTTGCGCATACATGTAGTTGCATTGGTACATTTGTGATGAGTGGTTTGGATGTCGTTGCATTGGTACTTTTGTGATGAGTGGTTTGGAAAATAAATTCAAATCTCAATCTTCAAAATATTATTTTCAAGTAGTGGTTTAAAAAGAAATTGAAAACTTGGAAATACAAAAGTTAGATAAGGTGCTTTGTTTTCAAAATCCAAAGGCTTGGAAAAGGTTTTGAGACGCGTTAGAACGATGACTCTCTTTCCGGGAATCTTTCCGACCTTTTTCGGGATTAAAATCTTATTTATTGGAGCTTTGTCTTTTTCCTCGATCAATCCAAAAGTCTTTTTTGGGAGCTAAAACCACTTTGGTTGTGTTCCTTATTCTTCCATCTATCCCTAGGAATTTTTCTTGTATTTTTTGGAGTTCAGAGATATTTTTCGGAGCCTAAATAGTAATTCCCGATTTTCTATAAATATTTTAATTCCGAAAATCAATTATTTCCTAAAATATCTCGGATTTCCAAAATCTCCGAACCCTACATATATATATATATATGCCAGTATAGCTCTCGACGCGCTGATTCCGAAAGTACAGCCTGTTTTGCGAGCCGCCACACTTATCGCCGCAGATCGGACGCCGAAGTTTGGCACAGCTAGGTTTCCGGCGATCTCTTCGGCGAGCTTTTTCGGCCAAACCGTCGCGTTCCGACATCAACCACCGCAAGGTAGATCTCGTCGTTCTCTACACCATAGTGTCCTTCTTTTCTTGAATCCATCACCATTTGACTGTTTCCCCTTTGTTTTCCTTTTTCCGGTCGTTTTCCGACGAGCTCATCCATGGTCGGCACCTTCTTCCTCTCTCTCCGGCCGAGGAAGCTTCCCCTGCAGTCGGCCGTCCACCACCGCAGTCTGGAACCCAGCACCCGACCCCGCTGCCGCCTTGGAGCCGTGCCCTGCCCCTTCGCACGTCCCACGCGGGTGGAGCAGCGCCGCCACTGCCTGTACACCTACTCGGCCACCGTCCGAGTAGGCCCTGTCCTGCCCCGGGTCCAGCCGCGTGGGCCCATGCACCGTGCGGTCCCATGTCGCCGTTGGCCGGCCAGGTCCGGCCGTCCCTGGCCCCTCCCTCCTGTGCGCTATGCAGCAGTAGCCTACAGTGGTCATGGAGGCCATGATTCAGAGAAGATATCCAAGCTAGAAGATGAGATTATTACGATTTTGCCATCCTGCTTTTAATCCCCGTCGTTTAATCGTTTTAGCTCCGTTTTAGTTCGTTCCAGTTGCGTTAGTTTCATGTCGTAGAGATCTACGCAATAGCGCTATTAGTTTTCATATCATATGTTTATGAATTTATTTTATTAAAATATTAATTGTGTCTATAATTAATTAATCGCTGATTAATTAAAGTCGATTTAGGTTTTTAATTTTGATTCGATTGCATGTGTTTCATCACAATATGTGGTACGTGTTAGCAGCGATGTTTAACATGTCTCACATCTTGGAAATTTATAAGTTAAATATTAATTTGATTAAGGATTATTCAATAACTTTTTAATTAAAAGCAATTTAAGTTCTAACTCTATTTTGCACCGTTTAAGTTGCGTTTGCTTCATGCTGGCGTGAACTATATGTTGGGGGCAATGTTTTTCTTGTCACATGTTTTTCCATATATAGCTAAATATTAAATTGATTAGTATATTTGCACACAAGTTCGAATTAAAAGCAATATAGGTGCTTAACTTTGATGATTTATACCTAAAAGTTAATATGATTAATTGTTAACTTAAAAGTGTTTCTAGAATATAATTTGATTAGCTGAACAAGATACATATGTGATAAGTACGAGTAGATGCAGTCACATGCTTAATTCCTTTGTGAAGGTAAAGTTTAATTGTTATGTGATAACATTTATAAATAATACATGATTAGCTTTAACTCGACTTTTAAAACTAAATATGTTGTAATTAATCTAAATCAATATTGCTCATATAGTTTTCTTAGCTAACCTAAAATAAGCTCGTAGTTGTTTCTTTTATAATATAATATGAATCTTTTGATAGTGGTTTTTCTTTTAATCGTAGCTCCTTTCTTAGTGTCTCTTGCATTCTCATAACCGTAGCATCGAGCCATTCTTGTCGTGTTACTTTTGTTTCAGCGTGTTCTACACAGTGGCGTTAGTGGTTCTCATGTTACTCAAATGTGTTTTGGCAATTAAAAAGTTAATTGTATTAATACTATCACTTGCATCATTTTTTAGAATATAAAGTCAATATAGGTTTTATACTACGCTCTTTCTTAAGCAATGAATCAAGTTGATTAATGAAAATATCTACATATGTTTCTACAGTTAAAATAAGTTAAATGGATAGGTTTTATTTTTCGTTGCACTGAAGATCCTTCGATAGTCGCTTTTTCGTTGAATCGCATATAACGTGTCTTTTGCGTTTGTGTGTTCGTAGCGATACGCCGTTTTGCTTGTTTTATTGGTTGGTGTACTGTTCTGATATAGGTGCAATTGTATGCTATGTATGTATGTACATGGATGTTGTGTGGTGTTCTACAATTACGTCCAGTCGGTGAGATATACGTGGAGATCCAAAAGAAGAAGGATGTTGAAGATTAAAGCTTACCAAAGGATTGGTATTTAAGGCAAGTGTACCAAAGGCCCCTAGTTACCTATGAACTATTACCATTCATATTCATGCATGTGTTTAATTTGAAATGCCTTTAAGGACTTTGCCAAGATGATTACTTGTACCACATATCCTTGATACCTAGGGTTTTTGGGTAGGCATTTTGGATAGATGCTGCAACGCTTAACATAAAATAATTGTTAAACATGACTAAATGCTATATGCAATATGATAAAATGGACCTTTTTAGCAACAGATAGAGGCTAGAGTACGGGGTTGAGTACTCTAGTGTCTCTCCATAAGGACTTAATCCTTAAGCGGCAACCCAGGAGGTTCCGTACAACCCCAAGTGTCATATGGCTCTGACTTTAACCTATTAACTAGATTGTACTAGCTCGTCTATAGCTCCAGTAAGGGGTAAGAGGGTATCTTTCCTTTTTCTGCTAGGGTGTGTACCGTGCTGCGATGCCCACGTGTGCCATTCCTTTGTAGCTACGACTTGTTAGTGCAACTAGCTAAGGGTTTCATAGTGAAACTCTGCCACACTTCCTAGGAAGAGGTGTAGTGGGCCTTGCAAACCCCGGCATTGGGAATCACGGCTTGGTGGGTAAAGATGTACAATTTCTGTAGAAATAATTAACCTGTTATAACAGCCGTGCTCATGGATATGAGCGGTCTGGATCCTTCAAGATTAGTGATTACTGTGGATGGTGGATGGTTGGGAATTGAGATAAACTTGATGATACTTTAATATCACTTGGGAATTGGGACTGTTCATTAAAGTAGCGATTCAGAATGCTAAAATTTGATCAACTAAAATTGCGAACCACAGTCAAACAGTGTCAAGCCTTTTGAGCCTCATAGATCCCTTTGATATACTTGCTAAGCATGGTGAGCTTACACTTGCTTTACATCTAATGAAAGTCTCGGATGGGTATTAGATTGCTGGTTTAGAGGAGTTAGGATTGTGGTCAACCAGTCAGTCGTCCCTGTGGATTTGGTGTCTTCGCTTGAAGATCGAAGTCGACTTTCTGCTGTCTATACTCTGAGGTTATATTTCTTTTACTAATACGTTATGCAATAGGTATTGTCTCTTGATATTACCATTATTTATGGCTATATGTGAGATTTGACTTCCTAGGTATAGTGTGTATCTGGTTTTGTCTTTAAAACCGGGTGCTATAGGACTCGTGGGTGACGTCTGGGGTCAGTAGCTGTACCTCTATCCATTCGGTAACAAAATCCATGAGAGCCTAAGATTTAATGGCGGTATGAGGGATGTACCTCATGTCATGACCCATGAGTTCGAGTGCCCACTTAGAGATCCATCCTACGGCATCGCGGTTGCGGATGATGTCCCTGAGTGGGTATGAAGTGACGACCGTGACTTCATGGTCGGTGAAGTAGTGTAGGAGCTTTTGGGTCACCATCAGCACTATGTATAGGAGTTTGGGGTCGGTGAGTACTTTACCAACGAAGTATACGGGCCACTGGACCTTAAGCTGGTGTCCTGGCTTCTCCCTTTTGATGACCAACGCGACGCTTACCACATGGTTGTTGGCTGCTATGTAGAGGAGAAGGGGTTCTCCTTGTTCAGGAGCAACAAGGATCAGGGCTAACGTTAGGGACACTTTGAGGCTCTCCAGGGCCTGCTAGGCTTCCTCAGTCTAGACAAAAGTGTTCGTCTTTTTGAGGAGCTTATAGGGTGGCATCCCCCGTTCGCCGAGCCGAGAGATGAATCGACTTAGGGCAGCTAGACAGCCGGTGAGCCTTTGCACGCCCATGACGTTGTGTATGGGACCCATGTTGGAGATGGCTATGATTTTTTTGGGGTTGGCCTCGATGCCGCGCTTAGACATAATGTATCCTAGCAGCTTCCCCTTTGGAACCCTGAAAACACATTTTTTGGGATTCAGCCTGATGTTGAACCTTCGGAGGTTCGTGAATGTCACAGCCAAGTTTGCGATCAGGTCATAGGCTTGAGCTATTTTGACCACTATGTCATCAACATAGACGGCGATCATTGGTCTTGGCCGCTCAATTTGGTCGGCTGATTGAGCGGGACAATTTGGTCGGCGAAGCATTGCTGCATGCACCTCTAGTAGGTGGCACCAATGTTCTTCAAGCAGAATGTCATGGTTACATAGGAGTATGAACTGTACAGGGTGATGAACGAGGTTATGAGCTGACCAAACTCTTTCAACGTGATTTGGTGATGGCCTGAGTAGGCATCCAGAAAGGAGAGGATCTCGCAACTTGAGGTGGAGTCAACTATCTGGTCTATGCATGGCAAAGGAAAGTGATCCTTCAGACATGCTTTGTTGAGGCCCGTATAGTCAATGCACATTCTCCATTTCTTGGTCTTCTTTTTAACAAGAACGGGATTGGCAAGCCAGTCAGAGTGGAATAGCTCTCTGATGAATCTAGCTGCAAGGAGTTTGGCGATCTCTTCGCCTATGGCCCTGCGCCTCTCATCGTTGAAGCGACACAGGCGATGCTTGGTGGGCTTCAAGCTCAGGATGAGGCATAGTGCATGCTCGGCGACCCCCCGTGGTATGCCCGACATGTCAAAAGGCTGCCAGGTGAAGACATCACGGTTATCGCGTAGGAAGTCGATGAGCTCATGTTCCTATTTGGCTAGGAGCTGGGTCCTGATCTGAACCATCTTGGTTGGGTCGGTGGGGTCAATTCCCACTGCCTTGGTTTCCTCGAGCGGTCAGAAGGCCATCAAGGAGGTTGGTTAGTTGTAGTCTGGGACCGCCAAGATCAATGATTCCTTAAGCCATGGGAGCTCGAATGAGTTGACGACCATAGTGGTGAGCTCATAGTGCTCACGGTCGCATGTGAAGGTGTGTGAGAAGGCGCTGCTCATGGTGATGTTGTTGTTCGGTCCCAGCATCTTCAGCTTAAGGTAGGTGTAGTTGGGGATTGCCATGAATTTGGCATGGCATGGCCGCCCCAAGATGGCGTGGTAGGATCCTGGAAAGTCCACCACTTCGAAGGTGAGAACCTCTGAGCGGAAGTTGGCTCAGCTACCGAGCATGACGGGTAGGTCAATCTACCCGAGTGGGTATGCCTGTGCTCCTAGGATCACTCTGTGGAAGGGAGAGCCCGCTAGGCGGAGCTTCAATCAGGTGATGCACATGGCATCGAGGGTGTCGACGTGGAGGATGTTGAGGCCGCTGCCTTCGTCCATCAACACCTTGGTGAGGTGCTTCTTGCAGACGATGGGATCGATGATGAGTGGATAGCGTCCTAGTCTCATGATGTGGGAGGGATGGTCCCCCTGATCGAAGGTGATTGGAGATTTTGACCAGCTAAGGAAGGAGGGGATGGCTGTCTCGGCGCCGCATGCTTCCCTATAGCGTACCTTGTGCTAGCGCTTGGACTAGATGGTGTCGGATCCACTGAAGATCATGGAGCATTCATCGGTGTCGGGCAAACCATCTCCATTCTTGCCCACCGTGCCTCCTTTCTTGGTTGCCACCTCTTTACCGTCCCCTTCTTTCGGCCCACGGACCTATTGTAGGAAATGTTTGAGGAGTTTGTAGTCCTTGTAGAGGTGTTTAATAGGGTAGGCATGGTTGGTGCATGGGCTATCCATGAGCCTATTGAAATGGTCAAGCAGGCCCATGGTTGGTGCATGGGCTATCCATGAGCCTATTGAAATGGTCAAGCAGGCCCTGTTGGGGCTGCTTGCCCGTGCGGTCAGTTGCGGCAACCAACATGGTGTTGTTAGGTCGGCGCTGATCCTTCTTGTTCTTCTTGCCCCTCTATGTGGAGGGGCCCTTGCCTTGGTCCATGCGCTTGGTCTTGCCTTTGTCCCAGCCTCCGTTGAAGACCACTCCAACCGCTTCCTCATTGGAGGTGTGGTTAGTGGCGATGTTGAGTAGGTCACGGGTGGTATGGGGCTTGAAAGGATCAAGATGCCCAAGAGGGGGGGGGTGAATTGGGCTAATTCTAAATTTTCTTGCAATAATCAAATCCTACGGATAGCCCAATTAACCCCTTGTGCCTAGAAAAGTGTTCCTATCAAATCAACGCACAAATGACTTGCACCCTATGTTCCAAACTTACTCTAGCATAGCAATTCTAAGAATGTAAAGCAAGTACTGAATTGCTCAAAGTAAGTGCTCAAAGTAAATAGGGAGAGAAAAGAACACGGCGATGTTTTGCCGAGGTATCGGAGAGTCGCCACTCCCCACTAGTCCTCGTTGGAGCACCCGCGCAAGGGTGTAGCTCCCCCTTGATCCGCGCAAGGATCAAGTGCTCTCTACGGGTTGATTCTTCGACACTCCATCACGGCGAATCACCCAAAGCCGCTCACAACTTGAGTTGGGTCACCCACAAGCTCCACCGGGTGAACACCAAACTCCCAATCACCACCAAGCCATCTAGGTGATGGCGATCACCAAGAGTAATAAGCACAAACTCTCACTTGACCATGCGAAGCCTAATGAGAAGATGGATGCACACTTGTCTACTCTTGATTCACTAATGAGGTTTCACTCTTGGATTCTCAAATCACAAACACCTCACTAGGACCTTGCTCTTCTTGGCACTCACAAACATGTTTCTCAGCTGTTGGAATGAGCAAAAGTGACTCCACTCACGAGTGGAGCTTCTATTTATAAGGCAGCCTAAAAAACGAACCGTTATGAGCTTCTGCGGGGTGACCGGACGCTCCGATCGTTTTGACCGGACACTCCGGTCAGTTCAACCCGCGAACAGTTTTCAAGTGATGACCGAACGCTGTTAGGGTCCGGTCAGTACTGACCAGATGCATCCGGTCGCTCTTGGTTGCTTACTGTAAACGACCGGATGCTGGATACTCAGGGTCTGGTCACCACTGACCGGACACGTCCGGTCGCACTTTCTCAAGTCTGGACCCTTACTGGAGTCGACCGGACGCTAGTCCTCAGCGTCCGATCACACGACCTTCCAGTGTCCGGTCACACCAGACTTGTTCTTCACAGTCAAATGAACTGACCGGACCCTGCGGCCAGCGTTCGGTCGCACCGGAGCCAGCGTCCGGTCAGTATTTGACCCTCCATTCACTTCCAACTTTCAATCATATGTGAATGAAGTTTGCTCCAAAGGATTTTAGGCATTCATAGGAGCTACCTAGAGCTAGTTTTCACAAGTGTGCACCACACCTAACTCACTAGACTCAACTAGGTCAAGCTACCTATTCATACCCCCTTCATAGTACGGCCAAAGGAAAAAAAACAAAGTCCTAAACTACTCTAAGTGTCTCTCCAACTTCAATTGACACTTAGAACTAGTTATCCTTAACCTTGTCATCCATCCTTTGAAAACCAAAATGATTTCCATCGTAGGGGCATGACAACCTCGATTGCCCAATCGATCTCCATTACCATGACCTAACTTAATTGCCTCTGCAAAACACACGTTAGTCATAGTAATCTTGTATTGACATTAATCACCGAAATCCACTTAGGGGCCTAGATGCTTTTAGGGCTTTAGGCATCCAAGCTTGTGGATTAGGGACTCGAAGGTCATCCCAGAGAGGAACGCGCTGATGATGTCCGCATCGACGACATTAGGGAGGGAGTTGCATCATTGGGAGAACCTACAGATGTAGTCCTGCAGGGACTCACTGGGCTCCTACTGGCAACTCTTAAGGTCCTAGGAGTTCCTAGGGTGGACATATGTCCCCTAGAAATTCCCGATGAAGACCCTCTTGAGGTCCGCCCAGTTGCGGATGCTATCATGTGGGAGGAATTCAAGCCATGCCAAAACATGTTCCCCCACACAGATGGGGAGATACTGAATGATGAAATAGTCATCATCCACCCCTTCGGCTCGGCAGCCGAGCTGGTAATCTTCAAGCCAAATATCGGGGTTTGTCTCCCTAGTGTACTTGGTGATGTTGGTGGGCGGTTGGAAGCGCTATGGGAACGATGCCCTCCGAATATGCCGATCAAAGGCCTGTGGCCCCAGACCCTTAGGGCTAGGACTCTGGTCATCCGGTCGGTGATCGTGCCTAGGGGCATGTTTCACTGCTCCCCTCGATGGTTCGGCCAAGATCCGTGTTGCCTGCTCTTGCCACTACCCAGTGGACATCATCAACGTGCTAGGCCCAATGCCAGTTGCTGATGATGCTGCGAGCGTCCTGGTGCGGACCGGGCCGCTTGTGTACCGGTGGTCGGTGGAGAGCAGGTGCTAGGTCAGATCATGGCACGGCTGCTGCCCCTCGAGTCACACCTAGCGGCTGTAGCGGTGAGCGGATTGAGCGATCCGTCTAGCACATCCGCGTTCCCCTGATGGGTAGAGAGGGAGCATGTCGAAGTCATGATGCAGAGCTTTCTGCCTGTTGAATAGCAGTGGCTTCTACTAGAACCCAGAGGTTCTGGTAGACTGCCCGCTCCTAGGGGTCGATGGGCTCGGTAACGCCGCACAGAAGCATTGCCGCAGTGATGATGTTCTGGCCAGCCCAAGCGAACTATGGGAGATCATTACCCTCATTCATGATGTCGTGTTGGACCTGATGGCGTGACCCTGGGCACCACCCACCGGGCCATGCGCATGGGGCACAACATGCTGTACCGAATGCACCGCCGTAGGCAGCGATCGGTTCTGCCACCGTTGAAACAACCCCGATTTCCACGATGGGAAATCCAGAGTCGAAGTGTAATAAGACCATGGTAGATCATATTACCTAAATTCTAGTCGAATATCACATCCAAACATCGATAATATCAGAGTACAAATAGTGCGGAATTACATAATTTATTACATCGCCGCATTGGCAGAATGAAAGTAGCATTCATTCAGAATAGCTTACAGATAAGATCGCCAAACTCGAGCGTAGGCATGAATCCCTCAATCATCAAACTCCTCAAAGCTATACTCCTCAGCAGAACCTGTATGCCAAAATTTATCAGTATGATTTGTACTAGCCACTCCCAACCCTATGAGCATTGCTTTGTGGAAATTGGATGCAAGTTGGATATAGTCAAAAGAAACCTATAAGGCCAGGGTTTCCTATTTATTTAGCATATCAAGTACATATAAAAGTATAGTCAAGTTTTAACACCATTACCACCCACACCCCATCCCCATTCTAGAGCCAGGTTTCGATCCTAGGATCGACAACCACCATCTCCACACCATCACCATACCATAACCATACCATTGCTCAGTCGATAGGCCAACTCCCTCTCGACACTATCTCAAGGCCCGTAGCCCCTGGCTACGACCGACACTCTCTCACGGGGGAAGAAGAGAAGGACTCATCTCACTATCTAGTTTAAGCGAAACCCAGGAAAGGTCCATAGCCGACAAGTCGGCACATGTATCGATCGATCAACCATACACTCTGTAGAGGTTTTACATAACCACAAGATCCGCCTTCCTCGCTGATCGTCGTCAATTGGGCTGATTCCGGCCGCTTGCTAGCCTAGGATAATGCCACTCTACCATTCAGCCCTGGTACACCCTAAGTCTAGTCTAGGGTGGCTGAAACTGTGAGTCATGAGCCGGGTCCACAAGGTCTCCATGAAGTCTCGGAAGGGTGTGGGGGAAATCCTCCGCGCCCCGTACCTCCTTACACTGTCCGCTATCATCCTAGTAGTAGTGGCAATATCCTACCAAGTAGTCCGGCCATCCCGCACCATATAGGGCGAGTGGTACGTAAGGCTTCCTGGTGAATCTGAGTACTAGTAAGTCCTTAGGGGTGACCAAGCCAGAATGTCTTCATCAAGGTTTTTATTTATCATGCCACCACAGCACCTCCATCCCGGGCTCCTCCCATCACAGGTTCACACCCAGGTCCACCTCATATACCATTTACCCACCACAGGTATCCATTTCCAGGGGTGCCTAGGTAGCATCCCATAGCAAGACTTGCCCTAGGCTCGTCGTGTACTCCAACTTGGTCGACGCAACCCTCACCCTCCACACACCCAAGTCACACATGCAGCACTCTCCCCATGGTCCAATTAACACCAGTGTCCATCATGCACGTAGTATAAGCATAGTAGAAGTATATGTAATGAAATATATAGCAGTAAGCGTGTGTCCAGCCTATTAGCAGGGTATGCAGGGGTAAGGTTGCGTCAAGGTAAAGGCTTTCAAGCAAGCATACAACCATGCAAGTCCTATTATAATATGACTGTAGCAGTAAAGTAAAGCAATAGCAGTTCTACATTACCTTCAATGTAGTTGTCTCCGTACTCCTCACGGTACTCACGATCCTCGTCGGTCTGGTGCTCCTCCGAGTTTGCAAATGATCGCATTATAGTCGTGTTAGCGACGTCTATAGAATAGCACAAAGGAACAATGAAAATTCAAAAGAGCCAAATGCACTCAAACATGGGTTCATTGCATAGAGCTTGATTTTAGATGAATTTTGGTCCTAGTTTCGTATTTTTCTAAGGTCATATGAATTAGTTATGAATTTCTGAAGTTTAAATCTATTTCTGAAAATGGAAAAAGGCTAAATTAATCCTGGGCTGACACGTGTCATGCTATGGTTGGTCCACGTGGCTTGCTGACGTCAGCATGACGTCAGCATCACGGTTCCAAGCTGACAGGTGGGGCCCAGCTGATGTCAGCATGACGTCAGCGTGATGTCATCAACGTCGTCCACACCGACAGGTGGGGCCAAAGGCTATTGGGTCACTGACAGGTGGGTCCAGTCAATGTCAACGTCGGTCAACGTCAAGTCAATGGTCAATGGTCAACAGTCAGGGTCACTGACATGTGGGGCCTGGCTGCTGACGTTAGTAGCTGATGTCAACGTGACGTCAGCATGACGTCACCCTGGCTACGTGGGCTGCTGACATGTGGGTCCTGTGTGATGACAGCATGACATCAGCGCCTGTTGTGTGGGTCCAAAATGTCCGTGTCACTGACATGTGGGGCTAGGTCAACGGTCAACATTGACCAGTCAACGGTCAACACCGCCGGGTCTCAAACGGGCTTTGGGTTGGGCCGGTCTGGGTCGAGCCGGGCTGAACACGTGGCGTGCTGTGGCGCAGCCACGTCATGGCCGTGGGCTCTTATTGGGCTTCGTCCACAGCGTGGCTCACACCGTGTGGCTCATGGTGGACTAATGCTCATGGTCCATGGACCTACGGCAGGGCGCACGGTGAACTAAGTCCACCGTCTCTTCTCCTTGGCTCGGCTCACATGCACCGAGCTCACGCAGGGGTGTTAGCGAGGGGGGGTGTTTCCCCTGTCTTTCTCCCGCGGTGGCGCTCCTACCGGCGGCGAGCTTTGCTGGTGAGCCTCCATGGCGAGGCTGGTGCCCAACTAGGGAGGGGAAAGGCTACCCTAGGCCATGGCGATCATGATCCTGGGACCCTAGTGGTGGCCGGGGTCTTCCAAGTCATTAGCCATGGCGGCTGGCGGCTCGACGGTGCCCGCCGGTGGCAAGGTCGCGCACGCCGGCTCTCTAGTAACTAGGTTGGGCAGACGATGGCTCCGGTGGTTTCGTGGGTGCACGATGAAGGCGATCAAGGCTCAAGCGGGGCTTCGGACTCCTAGGTGGCTGTTAGGGGCTCTAGCGGCCATGGCGACACGATGTCGATGGTGATGCGCACGGGCGATCAAGGGGGCTCCCGCAAGGTGGTCACGACATGGTCATGGGGTGTGCGTGGGTGCATGTGTTCCTAGTGGCCGGAGACAAGGCACTGGCCTACACGCTCCAGGTGTGGGGCGCCATGGCCGACGGTGAGGTTCGATGGCAGAGAGAGACCGGAAGGGGGAAAAGCTCACCGTGGGTGGCGTGGAAGAGTGGGTGGTGATGCCATGTCGATTCGAGGCCATGTAGCTCCGGTGGCCGTGCAGTGCCGCGTTGCCCACGCCAGTGATGAAGACGATAGCATCGTCTTTGGCTCTGGCGATCTCCTTTTCCACAGCGGCTTCGGCGCTTTCCTCCCCCTTCCCTTCCCCTTCTCCCTCCTCTCTCTTGGTTCAGGTGCACAGTGTATGGCCACCAAATGGCGGCGAGCGATGGACGATCGCTAGGGCTCCAGGGCTGGGGCTCTTATAGCCAGAGCTTCGGCCATGTCATGGATGAACGGCTGGAGATGGCCAGGTGCGCGCGAAGGGCCGTGATTGCGTCGCGGCTAGGGCTACGGGGTTGCGACGCGGTCATGGGTGCGATGGAGAATCTATTTGCGTGATCCTTGGTCAGTAAGGCGGGGGACAGGGAGGGGGCAAGGGCATGGCTTGGCCATGGCCATGGCAGGCGCGCGGTAGTGGTCATGCATCTTGCGTGACCCTGTCGGGCAGCCGGTGCCTTGGTGGTATCCATCCAACGGCTTTGCAGGTGGTCATGAGGCACGGACGGCGGAGAAAGGGTGCTGGGGCCTAGGATCTTTCCTACGGCTTCTGCGCTCTGCTTTTGCCAGAGGCAGAGGAGGGGATCAAGGAAGAGGATGACGCTGGGGGTCCACTCATCAGCCAGCGTGGGGTGAACAATGGCGTGGCACGCGACCGACTACGTGGGGTCGCGGTGGCAGTGACAGCGGGTGGAGCAGACAGACATGCAGGCGTGGGTGACTCGCAACTGACGCGTGGGCCCAAGTGGCAGCGGCAGCAGGCGGGGCTGGGCGTGCGGGCGGCTGCGGTAGCCTGGGCCTACTTGCTGGGCCTGCGTGCGTGCGCTAGGCTGGCTGGGCCGAGTGGCTGGCTACGAGGCCCACTTCTTCTTTTCCTTTCACTATTTTTCATTTCTCTTCCATTTGTTTGAATTCAAATTTGGTTTAGAATTTGAATTCACAACTGAGGTAACTTATTCATTGGAGTTTAGGGAATTTTGTTTAATAATAACTTTATGGTTTATTACTTTAATGGAATTGTTAAGCATAACATAAAGCAAATGAAAACCCAAACCACAATTTAAGTTAACGTTGTATGCAACATTTATTTGTTAGAAGTTAAATAATCATAATCAACAAATGATATGCCATGCTTGTGTGTTGACTTAGGTTGGGTTACTTCTAATGCAACTCTTAGGTTGGGTTTCTTACATGACACTCATCATCACATGGGAGTTTTTAAGAAAAATTTTGTAGTTGGTATTTTTAGGTGTATGGATTTTTGGGTTGTTACAGTCCTACCCCCTTAACAGAATCTCGTCCTCGAGATTAAAGTGTAACGTACTCTTCAAAGAGGTAAGGATATCATAGCCGGAGGTCCAACTCTTTCTCCCATGTTGCTTCTCTCTCAGTATGATTACTCCATTGGATCTTGCACATAGGAATAGTCTTGCTTCGGGTCTCTTTGGTATCTCTGTCCAGAATTCTAATAGGATGTTCTCTATACTCAAGTGTATCTTGAATGTCAAGTGTATCAGTTGGGACTACCTCATCGGGCACCCTCAAACACTTGTGTAGCTGTGAGACATGGAATACGGGATGTACACCCACTAATTCCTCAGGTAGCTCGAGTTTGTTGGCGAGCTTTCCAATCTTTTTGCAAATCTTGAATGGGCCAACAAATCTAGGGGCAAGCTTTCCTTTCACACGGAATCTGACAGTCCCATGTAGCGGAGATACCTTGAGATAGATGAAGTCCCCCACATTAAACTCCAGTTCTCTTCTCCTTTTGTCAGCATAGCTCTTGTATCGACTTTGAGCAATTTGTAAATTCTCTCTTACTTGAGCAACTCCTTCTTCGGCATCTTGAATCTTAGCGAAGTCAAAGAACGATCTTTCCCCTAGTTGGGACCACATCAAAGGTGTCTTACAAGGTCTGCCATACAGAGCTTCAAATGGCGACATCTTGATACTGGCTTGGTAGCTGTTGTTGTAAGAAAATTCTGCATAGGGTAAGCATCTCTCCCAATCAGAGCCATAATTCAGTACACTAGCGCGAAGCATGTCTTCTAAGATCTGATTTACTCATTCAGTCTATCCATCTGTCTATGGATGATAAGCGGTACTAAAGTCAAGTTTGGTTCCAATGGACTTGTTTAGGGCTTCCCAAAATTGAGACACAAATTGAGGGCCACGATCAGATACAATACTAGAGGGAGCTCCATGCAGTCTAAGAATATGTTCAATGTATAGATCTGCTAGTTTTTCGGCATTGGTCTTGGTCTTTACTGGTACAAAGTGAGCAATCTTGGTCAAGCGATCAACAATCACCCAGATGGAATCATTGTCTTTCTGTGAATGGGGCAATCCAACTATGAAATCCATGGATATGCTCTCCCACTTCCACTCGGGGACGTCAAGAGGCTTTAGCAAACCTACAGGCCTTTGATGTTCAGCCTTGACTCTATTACAGGTGTCACATCATGCCACATGTCCTGCAATGTTTGTCTTCATGCCTTTCCACCAAAAGTGTTTCTTCAAATCTTGGTACATTTTTTAACCTCCAGGGTGGATACAGTACTTAGAATCATGAGCTTCTGACAAAATTTCCTCTTGTAGCACTGGGTCAGATGGAACACAGATTCTGTTCTTGAACCAGATGGTTCCTTGTTCACCTTCATGGTGGTTGGTCTTATAGCCTAGTTTCATTAGACCACGGAGATATTCAATCTCTTCACAATCTTTCTGAGCTTGACAGATGCGTTCTGTGAGATCATACTATATGCGGAGCTCGTTCAATAGGCCGTGCGATAGTATCTCAAGTTGGAAATCATCAATCTCTTCCTTGAGCTCAGGTGGTACGGATTCAGTGATCAAAGTGTGACAGTAGCTCTTGCGACTGAGAGCATCTACGACTACATTAGCTTTTCCCGGATGAGAGTGAATTTCCAGGTCATAGTCCTTGATCAACTCTAGCCAACGGCGTTGCCTCATATTCAAATCTTCTAGAGTGAAAAAGTACTTTAAGCTCTTGTGATCCATATTGATATCACACTTGTTGCCTATCAAGTAGTGTCTCTAGATCTTTAGGGCATGCACAACTGCTGCTAACTCAAGATCATGAGTAGGGTAACGGTTCTTGTGTTCTTTTAACTGTCGAGACGCGTATGCTATTACTCTTCCATCTTGCATCAATAGATAACCAAGTCCTTGACGGGATGCATCACAATAGACAACAAAATTTTTGCCGATATTAGGCAATGCTAGCACAGGAGTTGTGGTAAGCTTCTATTTCAATTCCTGGAAGCATTGTTCGCACTTGGGTGTCCATTCAAACTCCTTGGTCTTCTTTAGAAGATTGGTCATTGGACGGGCTATCTTGGAGAAGTTTTCGATGAATCGGCGATAATATCCAGCCAATCCCAAGAAACTTCTGACTTCTGTCACATTACGGGGTTGATCCCACTCTTTCACAGCTTCAATCTTGGTCGGATCAACTGCGACACCTTCAGCTGATAGTACGTGGCCTAAGAAGGCAACTTCCTATAGCCAAAATTCGCATTTGCTGAACTTTGTGTAGAGCTGATGTTGGGCCAATTTCTCAAGCACGGTTCTCAGATGATGTTCATGTTCTTCAGCGGTGGCTAAGTAGACAAGGATGTCATCAATGAATACCACCATGAACTTATCTAGTTCATCCATGAAAACCTTATTCATCATGTTCATGAAGTATGCGGGAGCATTCGTGAGTCCAAAGGACACCACGGTGAACTCAAACTGACCATACCTAGTCACAAAAGCTGTCTTTGGGATGTCATTCTCTCGAATCTTCATCTGATGATAGCCAGATCTAAGATCAATCTTGGAGAAATACTTGGCACCTCGAAGCTGATCAAGCAGATCATCAATTCTTGGTAGGGGGTACTTGTTCTTGATGGTGACTGCGTTCAAGTTCTGGTAATCAATGTACATTCTCATTGAACCATCCTTCTTCTTGACAAACAGAATGGGGGATCCCTAGGGTGAGGCACTAGGTCTGATATATCCCTTTGAGATGAGCTCATCAAGCTGTTTCTTGAGCTCAGCCAATTCATCAACTGACATGCGATAGGGTCTCTTGGTAATGGGTCCCGTTCCCGGCAGCAGATCAATGATGAACTCTACATCATGGTCTAGTGGCATACCCGGTAATTCTTCAGGGAATACGTCGGGATAGTCTTTGACTATAGGCACATCATGAACTATCTTTTCCTCTTTCTGTGATTCTGAACTCGCTTTAAGGGCACATAGGATAGAGGTGGACTTTCTAGACTAGGGTTCACATCTAATGACTTGGCCTGATGGGTGGGTCGCTTGGACATATCTAGGTGAACATGATATGATACCTCAGTGAATGGTTAACCAATCCATACCTAAGATGACATCTAGGTTTGTGGAAGGTAACAGGGTTAGGTTGGATTTGAAGATAAGACCCTCAATGGTAAGACTCACTCCCTTGCAGATATGGGTGCAGTTTAGGTTTCCTAAAGGTGAGCTGGTGATGATAGGCTTTTCACATGGGGTTATAGGCAGGTCATGCTCTCGTGCAAATCTGGATGATATGTATGAACAAGTTGCTCCAGAGTCAAATAGAACTGATGCAGTATTGCCATTAACTAAAAACATACCGTACACAACGTCAGGGGCAGCTTGTGCTTCCTCGGCGTCTAGATGGTTGAGACGTCCATGAGTAGTAGATCCCTTGAACTGTGACTTCTGAGCAGCTGAGTTTTGTGGGCATTCAGCGGCTTTGTGACCTGGTTGGCCACAAGCGAAGCAGGTGAAAGGCATACCGCCTGTAGGGGTTGGCGTGGTTGCCTTCTAGTTTCCAGTGCTTGGTGCAAAGCGGTTCTGTGCTGGGCATTCATTCGCTGAGCGGGGACGGTTGAAACGATCCTGATTGTTGCGGTCCTGTGCATAACGGTCCTGGGTGTAATGATCCTGAGCAGGGTGGGAGTATTTGGCGGTGTAGCCTCCACTTCCCCTACTCGATCCGGGATTGTCATCCCTATTATGGCGAGAGTGCTCCCTGGAGGGTGCATCTCTGTGGAACCTCTTGCGATCACATCCATGGAAGGACTCCTTAGGCTTACGCTTCCTCTCCCTGTACTCTTCTCCAGCTTCAGCACGGTCCTTCTCAATCTGGATGCAGCGATCCACTAGAGCACGCAATGTGTTACTCTCAATACCACCAAACTTTAGCTTGATGTGCGGGTTAAGTCCCTTGCGGTAATAGTATAGCTTCTCTTTCTCTGAGTTCACAACATAGGGAGGTGAATAGCACAGAAGGTTAGTGAAACGGGTAGTGTACTCAGTCACCCTGTCTTTTCCCATCTTGATGTTACAGAACTCCTCGGCTTTGGCCTCCATGATACCCTTGGGAATGTGGTACTCAGTGAATGCTTCAACGAACTCATCCCACGAGATGTGGGTAGGGTCCTCATGGGAATCACTAAAACTGTCCCACCAGGCGCGTGCTGCACCTATGAGCTAGTGTGTGGCTACTCCAACACACTCATCGTCGGTGAAAGTAGTGAGGTCAAGCTTCTTCTCCATCTCCTTGAGCCAGTCATCGGCTACAAGCGGGTCAGGATCGGTGCCATCATAGGTAGGTGGCCTTAGCTTCAGAAATCCTTCCAGCTTCCTTTGAAAATCATTCTGCTGACCCCCATGGCGATGGTTTGCTCCTTCTACAAGAGTTGCAAGAAGCTGAGTCTGTTGTGCCATCACTTCTGCTAGGTTCGGTGGTGGTAGTGGTGGAATGTTCTCCTTAGGTGGCGGGGTATTATCCAGGTGGAAGGGTATCCCTCCACGTCCACGGCCACGGTTGTTGCCACCACGTCCCCCATTTGGTTCAACTGGTTCAGGGGTGGGCGCACGTCCACGGTTCATTAGGCGATTTGATCGACGGTTCAGCATCTGCAACACGGATCATAGAGAATTTAGTGCTTGTGCCAAAAGTGCTTATAATTCAATATGATTACATGATTTTTGACGATTTAAAGAAAAACATTTACACTATCCAACACTCATTACAAAGAAGCAATAAGATCCATAAGATGCAATAAGATCCAAAACATTCATTACATGGGTTTTATTACATAGCATCATCTCTAGTAGCTACAATTAAAGACGTGCGAGAATCGTACTACACATAATGTCTCATAATACATCTCATAAGGGGTACATCATGGGGTACAACTTACGGAAGCTACTGACATGACTCATGACTACGTAGGGTCATTCTACTCTAACTCGTATACCGCAACTGGGATACGACTGTTCTCGATCTCGATCTCCTCATCAGACTTGTGAAGTCGGGACACATACTTTAAGGCCTCGGCGAGCTCCTTAGTAGGCTTGGCTCCAGGTAGGGTAGGGCAGGCATCTAGGTTGAGGTGAGTCAGGGCTAACTCAAACTCCTCTATCCTAGGCTTCGTCTTGCTGTGAATCTCCTTGGGTAGCTGATCCCACATACCCTTCATTTCCCTAAGGCGCTTCCTATCAGTCTTTTGCCAAGCCTGCCATGTCCTCTCACACTTGTCCTGTAGGTACTCGGTCTGCCTAAGTGCCTCGATTAGGTGACCCTAGTTATGAATGGCCTTCTTCCTAAACTCCTCTAGCTCCTGAGTCAGGGTCTTGTTCTAAGATTGGATATTCAGCATGTCAATCCCCTTGGATCTCTCTCTGTCTCCTCTACGGTTGAACTCAGCCTTCTTGTCGTCCAACTCTCTCTGCAACTCCAAGACCTTGCTGTCAAGGTAGCAGTTCCTATTGCCTAGGTCGGCTGCTTTGTCCTGTAAGTCAGCGACCCTAGCTTTGTGGTCCTCCTCATGATGGTTGAGCTCATCCTGCAGCTTGGCAACTGTCTCCAGTAGACTAGCTCGCTCCTATGCTCCCTGCGAGTCTTGCTCCTAGTACTCCCACCGGAGGGCCTGGTCCTGACGTCTCCTCTGCTCCAGCTGGGTCATGTACCTATCCTGCTCTAGTAGGTGGATAGCTAAGACATGAAGGCATCTATCCTCCTTGGCAAGGATAACTCTACCAGCTGCGAAACTCTGCTCACTAGGGGTAAGGCTGAGGTCGAGGGCCTAGGGAAGTAGACGAAACTCTGTCGTCTTCAGGTGCTCGTAGTGGTCCCTCATCACTCTACATAGTGCCTTGTGTAAGATAGCCTGCAGTCCCTCCTCGACTGTGTCCTCTATAGTCAACTCGGTGAAAGCTAGGACAGAAGGTAAGGTAGTGCTAGCTGGGAAATCCACTGAGGTGACAATCGGTCCTTCGATTCCTCCTTCCTTAGCTGGCTTCCCGGTGTAGGTGACCTTGACAAGCTCGTCGGGGACACCTAACATGACGAGAACTCAGCAGAGGGTCTGTGCAAAACCCCCGAGCTCACGTAGGTCAAAGGTAAGCTTGGCGTGGTCCAGAGGTAGCGGTCCTAGAGGCGGCCAGTCGATGTTTGTTGCCATCTGCATGTTTCAGGTGTTAGTAGGTCAATAAATAGATAAGCCTTGCATAAAAGTAAATGCAGGGTCGGTATATAACTGAAAGAAGGGTTGTCCATGTCCTATTCTATCGTCCATTTCTGAGGGTTTCGTCCTATGGTCAAGTATGGCTCTGATACCAACTGAAACAATCCTGATTTCCACGATGGGAAATCCATAGAGTCGAAGTGTAATAAGACCGTGGTAGATCATATTACCCAAATTCCAGTCGAATATCACATCCAAACATCGATAATATCAGAGTACAAATAGAGCGGAATTACATAATTTATTACATCACCGCATTGGCGGAATAAAAGTAGCATTCATTCAGAACGGCTTGCAGATAAGATCGCCAAACTCGAGCATAGGCACGAATCCCTCAATCATCAAACTCCTCGGAGCTATACTCCTCAGCAGAACCTGTATGCCAAAATTTATCAGTATGATTTGTACTGGCCACTGCCAACCCTATGAGCATTGCTTTGTGGAAATTGGATGCAAGTTGGATATAGTCAAAAGGAACCTATAAGGCTGGGGTTTCCTATTTATTTAGCATATCAAGTACATATAAAAGTATAGTCAAGTTTTAACACCATTACCACCCACACCCCATCCCCATTCCAGAGCTAGGTTTCGATCCTAGGATCGACATACCACCATCTCCACACCATCACCATACCATAACCATACCATCGCTCAGTCGACAGGCCAACTCCCTCTCGGCACCGTCTCAAGGCTCGTAGCCCCTGGCTATGACCAACACTCTCTCACGAGGGAAGAAGAGAAGGACTCATCTCACTATCTAGTTTAAGCGAAACCCAGAAAAGGTCCATAGCCGACAAGTCGGCACATGTATCGATCAATCAACCATACACTCTGTAGAGGTTTTACATAACCATAAGATCCGCCTTCCTCACAGACCATCGTCAACTAGGCTAATTCCGGCCGCTTGCTAGCCTAGGATAATGCCACTCTACCATTCAGCCCTGGTACACCCCAAGTCTAGTCTGGGGTGGCTGAAACTGTGAGTCATGAGCCAGGTCCACAAGGTCTCCATGAAGTCTTGGAAGGGTGTGGGGGAAATCCTCCGTGCCCCGTATCTCCTTACACTGTCCGCTATCATCCTAGCAGTAGTGGCAATATCCTACCAAGTAGTCCGGCCGTCCTACACCATATAGGGCGAGTGGTACGTAAGGCTTCCCAGTGAATCTGAGTACTAGTAAGTCCTTAGGGGTGACCAAGCCAAAATGTCTTCATCAGGGTTTCCATTTATCGTGCCACCACAGCACCTCCATCCTGGGCTCCTCCCATCATAGGTTCACACCCAGGTCCACCTCATATACCATTTACCCACCACAGGTATCCATTTCCAGGGGTGCCCAGGTAGCATCCCATAGCAAGACTTGCCCTAGGCTCGTCGTGTACTCCAACTTGGTCGACGCAACCCTCACCCTCCACACACCTAAGTCACACACGTAGCACTCTCCCCATGGTCCAGTTAACACTAGTGTCCATCACACACGTAGTATATGCGTAGTAGGAGTATATGTAATGAAATATATAGCAGTAAGCGTGTGTCTAGCCTATTAGCAGGGTATGCAGGGGTAAGGTTGCGTCAAGGTAAAGGCTTTCAAGCAAGCATACTACCATGCAAGTCCTATTATAATATGACTGTAGCAGTAAAGTAAAGCAATAGCAGTTCTACATTAGCCATGCGTAATAGGTGCTATGAGATTGGGTGGGATGTGGCACCTTCAGTGTAGTCGTCTCCGTACTCCTCACGGTACTCATGATCCTCGTCGGTCTGGTGCTCCTCCGAGTTTGCAAACGATCACATTATAGTCGTGTTAGCGACGTCTATAGATAGCATAAAGGAACAATGAAAATTCAAAAGAGCCAAATGCACTCAAACATGAGTTCATTGTGTAGAGCTTGATTTTAGATGAATTTTGGTCCTAGTTTCATATTTTTCTGAGGTCATATGAATTAGTTATGAATTTTCGAAGTTTAAATCTATTTCTGAAAATGGAAAAAGGCTGAATTAATCCTGGGCTGACACGTGTCATGCCATGGTTGGTCCACGTGGCTTGCTGATGTCAGCATCATGGTTCCGAGCTGACAGGTGGGGCCCAGCTGACGTCAGCGTGACATCATCAACGTCGTCCACACCGATAGGTGGGGCCAAAGGCTATTGGGTCACTGACAGGTGGGTCCGGTCAATGTCAATGTCGGTCAATGTTGAGTCAATGGTCAACGGTCAATAGTTAGGGTCACTGACATGTGGGGCCTGGCTGCTGACGTCAGCAGCTGATGTCAACGTGACGTCAGCATGATGTCACCCTGGCTGCGTGGGCTGCTGACATGTGGGTCCCGTGTGACGTCAGCATGACGTCAGCGCCTGTTGTGTGGGTCCAAAAAGTCCATGTCACTGACATGTGGGGCTAGGTCAACGGTCAACATGGCCGAGTCTCAAACGGGCTTCAGGTTGGGCCGGTCTGGGTCAGGCCGGGCCGAACACGTGGCGTGCTGTGGCGTAGCCACGTCACGGCCGTGGGCTCTTATTGGGCTTCGTCCACAGCGTGGCTCACACCGTGTGGCTCACGGTGGACCAACGCTCATGGTCCATGGACCTACGGCAGGGCGCACGGTGAACCAAGTCCACCATCTCTTCTCCTTGGCTTAGCTCATGTGCACCGAGCTCACGCAGGGGTGTCAGCGAGGGGGGGGGTGTTTCCCCTGTCTTTCTCCTACAGCGGCACTCCTGCCGATGGCGAGCTTCGCTGGTGAGCCTCCGTGGCGAGGCTGGTGCCCAACTGGGGAGGGGAAAGGCTACCCTAGGCCACAGCGATCATGATCCTGGGACACTAGTGGTGGCCAGGGTCTTCCAAGTCGTTGGCCACAGCGGCTGGCGGCTCGGCGATGCCCGCCGGTGGCAAGGTCGCGCACGCCAGCTCTCCAGTAACTAGGCTGGGCAGACGATGGCTCCAGTGGTTTTGTGGGTGCACGATGAAGGCGTCCAGGGCTCAAGCGGGGCTTCGGACTCCCAGGTGGCCGTTAGGGGCTCCAGCGGCCATGGCGACATGATGTCGACGATGATGTGCATGGGCGATCAAGGGGGCTCCCGCGAGATGGTCACAGCATGGTCGTGGGGTGTGCGTGGTTGCATGTGTTCCTAGTGGCTGGAGATAAGGCACTAGCCTACGCGCTCCAGGTGTGGGGCGCCATGGTCGACGGTGAGGTTCGGCGGCAGAGAGAGACCAGAAGGGGGAAAAGCTCACCGTGGGTGGTGTGGAAGAGTGGGTGGTGATGCCATGTCGATTCGAGGCCATGTAGCTCTGGTGGCCATGCAGTGCTGCGTTGCCCATGCCAGTGATGAAGACGATGGCGTCATCTTTGGCTCCGGCGATCTCCTTTTCCGCAGCGGCTTCGGCGCTTTCCTCCCCCTTCCCTTCCCCTTCTCCCTCCTCTCTCTTGGTTCAGGTGCACAGTGTATGGCCACCAAATGGCGATGGGTGATGGACGATCGCTAGGGCTCCAGGGCTAGGGCTCTTATAGCTGGAGCTTCGGCCATGTCATGGATGAGCGGCTAGAGATGGCTAGGTGCACGCGAAGGGCCGTGATTGCGTCACGGCTAGGGCTACGGGGTTGCAACATGGTCGTGGGTGCGATGGAGAATCCGTTTGCGTGATCCTTGGTCAGCAAGGCAGGGGACAGGGAGGGGGCAAGGGCATGGCTTAGCCATGGCCATGGCAGGCACGCGGTAGTGGTCATGCATCTTGCGTGACCCTGTCGGGCAGCCGGTGCCTTGGTGGTATCCATCCAACGGCTTTGCAGGTGGTCATGAGGCATGGACGGAGGAGAAAGGGTGCTGGGGCCTGGGATCTTTCCTATGGCTTCCGCGCTCTGCTTTTGCCGGAGGCAGAGGAGGGGACCAAGGAAGAGGATGACGCTGGGGGTCCACTCATCAGCCAACGCAGGGTGAACAATGGCGTGGCGTGCGGCCGACTGCGTGGGGTCATGGTGGTAGCGTCAGCGGGTGGAGCGGACAGACGCACAGGCGTGGGTGACGCGCAACTGACGCGCGGGCCCAAGTGGCAGCAGTAGTAGGCAGGGCTAGGTGCGCAGGCAGCTGCGGTAGCCTCGGCCTGCTTGCTAGGCCTGCGTGCGCGCGCTGGGCTGGCTAGGCCAAGCGGCTGGCTGCGAGGCCCACTTCTTCTTTTCCTTTCACTATTTTTCATTTCTCTTCCATTTGTTTGAATTCAAATTTGGTTTAGAATTTGAATTCACAACTGAGGTAACTTATTCATTGGAGTTTAGGGAATTTTGTTTAATAATAACTTTATGGTTTATTACTTTAATGGAATTGTTAAGCATAACATAAAGCAAATGAAAACCCAAACCACAATTTAAGTTAGCGTTGTATGCAACATTTATTTGTTAGAAGTTAAATAATCATAATCAACAAATGATATGCCATGCTTGTGTGTTGACTTAGGTTGGGTTACTTGTAATGCAACTCTTAGGTTGGGTTTCTTACATGACACTCATCATCACATGGGAGTTTTTAAGAAAAATTTTGTAGTTGGTATTTTTAGGTGTATGGATTTTTGGGTTGTTACAGCCGTTGTCATAAATCCTTGGCATGTGCTTGTGCAGACATGAGGGCCCCCGCACGTGGGTCTGAAGGGGTGTGAGTCTACGCAGATCCCACAACCACCGACGGCTGTCCTGGAACATCTACCATAGCACACTCCTAGGACGGATGGTGGTGAGGTGCCACGTTGTCGATGCTAGAGCCATTGCTCTCACCCTCATCATCCGGGAGTTCATGGAGAGTGGCAGGAGCATCGCTCACCATTCCCATGAATTCAGATGTGAGGGGGGATGGTGCCAGCATCCCTCGAAGCCCTCAAGCATACACATCCACGGGGGGCGCGAGGCCATGGGGGAACCGACCATACGGTGTTCATGGCGCGGGCAGTACGGTCCCTCCGGATGATTGGTGGAAGATAGTAGATAAAGAGTAAATAACAATACACATATTACTTACAGTGGGGTTTGAGCAGAGAGTTTGCTTAGAATGACGTGTAGATGTCGCATCATTGAAGTCATGCATCCCGGAGTCGATGGAGGGCACCCCTCCGACAGGTGTCGGGACGAGTGCCTCCTCGCAGAGGTGTAGTACGCCGAGCCAGTCGGTGATGAAGTCCAGGCTTCTGAGGAGGAAGGACTAGGATGGCTCGAAGATAGGTGGAACCCACATCCCAACATGTGGGAGCACAGGAAACTCTAGTGAGTTGAAGCAAATCGAATCGCCAGAGCCTGCCATGGCGAGGGTGGCAGAAAAGTGGGCCATCCGATGACCAAAAAGTGTTGAACGTACAATGTCTATCCTATAGACGGCGCCAACTGTCGGTGCAGAAAGTGACCAACAAGTAAATATTTGTAGTTTTACCATACGTTGTGATCGGAGGTGGCCTAGCACTCAATGACACAAAGTTTATACTGGTTTAGGCAACATGCCCTACATCCAGTTTGGGTTAGTTGGTGACTTTATTCCTGAGCCTAGGTGCTCGAAGTTTGCAGTGGGGTTACAAATGAGAAGGAGAAAGATGGGGTGCACGAGAGGTCCGGTTGGCTCCCATCGGAAGGGCCAAGAGTGACAGGAGCCCCTCTATGAGCTAAGTGTTCAAGCATGTGCTTGAGGTCCAAACCTGGTGGTTCTATGATTGTGAGCTAGAGAACTTGGTTGATCTAATGAATCCAGAATGACTGTATGCACTTGAATCCACTTAGTCTCTTGGGAGAGAGTGCATCCCCTTTTATAGATGAAGGGGTGGCCTTACAAGTGAGAGGGAGAGAGTTTGTATGTTTCTAAGTCTTTCAATAGAGACTTGGGACCTATCTCTCTCTCACCTGTTTGTAATCCCTACTACAAACTTTCAGTGCTAGTAACACGAGCAGCAGCGATGAACTGGATGTAGGGACTTTCTACTCGAACCAATATAAACGGCGTGTCCTCTAAGCACACCATCCGAGCCAGATGCGCAATACTAGAAATTTACTCATCAGTGGTAACTCAAAACACTAATAGTTGTTGCGCCAGGTAGGGGCCTTTTGTGCGTCTCGACATCCACACTAGGCCCTAGATTACTAGTCATAACGTCAGCTAGGTCCCGGGCACGCATGTGCACTTTGTGAACCTAGACTTTGTCATCATGATGGAGGGAGGGTTGGTGCAGGCTACCACGGCCGTCCAACCTCTCCACTTCACTGGCTTTGACACAATCATCGAGGCACTAGAGGAGCTATAGCTGCATGCACCGGAGGCCTGTGCCCCCGGGAGCGGCCAGCTCCTCAGCTTCGACTACGAGAGGTTAGAGCGCCAGCTCGACGCCTTCCTAGGACCCTGACCATCCTAGGAGGACCTAGGCTACCTCACCTTCTCGTTCGCCAATGTCATGACATAGTGTCGGTGCAGAAAGTGACCAATAAGTAAATATTTGTAGTTTTGCCATACATTGTGATCGGAGGTGGCCTAGCACTCAATGACACAGGGTTTATGCTGGTTCAGGCAACGTTCCCTACATCCAGTTTGGGTCGGTTGGTGACTTTATTCCTAAGCCCAGGTGCTCAAAGTTTGCAGTGGGGTTACAAACGAGAAGGAGAAAGATGTGGTGCACGAGAGGTCCGGTTGGCTCTGGTCGGAAGGGCCGAGAGCGATAGGAGCCCCTCTATGAGCTAAGTGTTCAAGCCTATGCTTGAGGTCCGAACCTGGTGGTTCTATGGTTGTGAGCTAGAGAACGTGGTTGAGAGCGACACTTGTATGAACTTGAATCCACTTAGTCTCTTGGGAGAGAGCGCATCCCCTTTTATAGATGAAGGGGATGGCCTTACAAGTGAGAGGGAGAGAGTTCATATGCTTCTAAGTCTTGTTGCCCACGACGGCGAGTATAGGAGGATGGTAGGCGCCCACAACACTGTTGGATGTTGGTTGTATGTGGGAGGTTATGTCATCTTATTTTGGTATGGTAGATGTCAACACCTGCATATACCATTGATGCCTAGAGGCATGTGAGGAGTTCCACCATGTTCACTTGGTACAGTAAATCCCAGCGCTCGCAACACTATCGATGCCTAGAGGCATGTGTGGGGCCTTATTGTATGGGACTTAACGGCGCCCACAATACTATAGAGGAAAATGTTGGTGCCTACAATATTGTTTGTGTCAGGGTGGTTACAGAGTACTGTTCCTATAGGTGACAGGGTACGGTCCCTGGTATCCTAGTTTGACTTAAGCGTCTTGCCTTGCTTTCTCCATTCGCTCCCTAGTCCCTTCCAGGCGGGCTTCCCTGGTCGGTTGGTCCCAGTCAGCTCTGGTTGTGCCAATCATAGAAGAGCAGTGAGTAGGGTCTTTACATACCCTAGTCGGAGATGTGGGTTCAGAGTCAAAGGTAATGCTTTGCTAGGCCTTTTAGTCGGAGAGACCGTCCGGGGGTGCTGGAGACCAAAGCGAGCGCTTCAGTCAGAGAGGTGAGCCAGAGTTGACAAGGGGGCGCTATTCCTCCTTGGCCTGACCTTCTGATCGATGACTAGACTGTTCTCCTGGCCTATTGTTTTAGACATAAGGCCTGGCCCATGAGTTGTGTGTTGTCTGCTTATGCCAAGCCTTTGCAGGGAAGCCAGTCCATGAGGGACCCTGGGTTTATGAACCCAACAGGTAGCTTGCTAGAGGAGAGCCTCTCTTCCTAGAATACCTCTTCCAGAGCGCCCCGATGGCGCTCCTGCTCGGTCTGTGGAATGTCGTAGAGACCGTTGGCCACCTTGTGGCACAACACACTCCTCGGTCCATGATCTCCTCACAGGAGAGTCAGAGTTGCCCTTTGGCTCTAACTCTAGCAGGGGAAGCCATCACCCCTCTCATGAATGTTTCATGGCATGTACCCCCAAGGGACATGTCGAAAGCATCCATGAGAAAAGAGGCTACCCCAATGAATGACCTCGACGATGAGGCCGAGGGGGATACAGGGGCCCTGGCTCGCCTATAGGTGGAGCATTTGAGGGCTTAGCACCAAGAGCTCGAGGAAGCACAACTCCATCTCGAGCAGGAATGCGCGGAGCTCGAGCGAGAGATCGAGCGCCACGGAGATGGTGGGCGCGCACGTGCCATGGCCCGTGATGTGAACTAAAGGATCATCGAGGACGATGAAGCCCTCCCACACTTCACTTGGGTGAGCCAGAACATCGCTGCTGCAGCGGCCTTGCTCCGGAGGCTTCGGGGCCTACGATGCCTGAGGATCATCAGACCCATCGTGAGATTCGCACGCTACTCGAGCGTGTGGCGGTGCAACATGCGAAGAGCTCGCTGTCCTAACAACACGAGCTTGACGCCAGCTAGGGCACACCCTCAGAGCGACCTGACAAGGTTGTGTCAGTCCACCAGGTGCCGCAAGGTGGCAGGCTACGCACCACGGTCCTAGTGCATGAGCGTCTCGGCCACCACTGTGACGCGCACGACACCCTCGATGCCCGTAGGCGTGCCCATGGTGATACGAGGGAGGGGGCAAGCCGTGGCTACCACACTGGTCATGGCAGATGCTACGATAGCCCCAACTTGCTAGGACTTCAGGCCTTCGACCAACACATCCTCAACGCCGCCTTCCCACCATGGTACCGACCACCAACCAACATCCCAAAATACTCATGGGAAATGAACCCCGGACTATGGCTCAAAGGATTATTGGCTTGCTTGCCAAGCCAGTGGAGTAGATAATGACGATTTCATTATCCGCAACCTTCCATTGTTCATGGCCGATTCAGTGTAAATGTGGTTGGAACACCTTTCGCCCAACATAATCCAAAGTTGGGCGGACCTAAAAGAGATCTTTGTGGGAAACTTCTAGGGCACATACGCGCATCCTAGGAACCCATGGGATCTCAAAAACTACCGATAGAAGGCTGGGGAAACCCTTCATGGGTACATCCGGTGCTTCTCGCGGCAGTGCAACGAGCTGCCCAACATCACCAATGCCAATATCATAGGAGCTTTCCTATCTAGGACCACCTGTTAGTCCCTGGTCCATAAGCTAGGACATAAGGGCCCATGAACCACCAAGGAGCTCCTCGACATTGCCACCAGCCATGCCTCGAGCGAGGAGGTGGTCGGAGCAATCTTCAACCGCCTGAAGGGCAAGGTAAAGTGGGAAGAGGATGCCAGCAAAGGTGCCTCCAACCATCCTAGCAAGAAGAAGAACAAGCAGTGGTGTGAGGGCTCCCTCATGTCCACTACCGACTGCAAGGGGGTTAGAAGCCTGCCTAGGGTACCCAGACCACTTCGAGAAGCTACTCGAAGGACCCCGGTCCAAACCATGCTTTCCCCATCAAGCATCTATACAAGGACTATGGTCTCATGAGGCAGTTCTTGTTCAGAGGCTCCAACAAGGGGGAGCATAGGAAGGACCCTAAGCCATCCATGGATGACACCGAGGGGAAGGACGGGGGCTTTCTGACACTGGATGGCTGCCTCATGATCTTTAGAGGGTTGGTGGCCTACGACTCCAAGCGCCACCAGAAGCTTGCACACCATGAGGTCTATACGGCCGAGCCAGCCACGCCTTCCTTCCTCTAATGGTGGGAGTCTACCATAACCTTTGATTGGACTGACCACCCAGAAAGCGTCCCATAGCCAAGATGATATCCGCTCGTGGTCAACCTAATCATCACCCTAAAGCGGCTCACGAAGGTACTGATGGATGGAGGCAGCGTCCTCAACATAATGTACGCTGAAAGGCTCGACGCCATGGGTATCGACCGAGCGCGCATCTGGCCGACCAGGGCACCTTTCCATGGCATCATGCCTAGAAAGTAGGCCATGCCACTTGGGCAAATCGATCTGCCCATCACCTTTGGAGATTTGTCCAATTATAGGATGGAGACCCTTACCTTCGAGGTGGTCGGGTTCCATAGAACCTACCACGTAATCCTGGGACGTCCATGCTATGCTAAGTTCATGGCTATCCCCAACTACACCTATCTAAAGCTAAAGATGCTGGGTCCATGTGGGGTCATCACCATTGACACCTCCTTCCAGCGCACCTACGAGTGTGAGGTCGAGTGCTGTGAGCACGCCACGACAATTGTCACCTCCAAAGAGCTCATGGCCATCAGGAAGGAGGTCGCCGAAGAAGCACCCGACCCCAAGTGGTTGGCAAAGTCTTTTGAACCTATAGAGGGCGCCAAAGAGGTCCTCATAGAGCCCAGTGGCTCTAAGGGCAAAGTGGTGAGCATTGGCACCACACTTTCCTCCGAATAGGAAAGCGCACTCATCAACTTTCTCTGCGCTAACAGAGACATCCTTGCATGGAAACCCTCAGACATGCCAAGCATTATGAGAGAAGTCACCGAGCATGCCTTGAAGATTAGGCTAGGCTCCAAGCTAGTGAAGCAGCGCTTGCATTGCTTCGATGAGGAAAAACGCAGGGCGATCAATGAGGAGATTGTGAAGCTTTTGGTGGCCGGATTCATCAAGGAAGTATACCACCTCGAGTGGTTAGCCAATCCCATTCTTGTACGAAAAAGAGTGGGAAATGGAGAATGTGTGTTGACTACATGGGTCTTAACAAAGTGTGTCCAAAGGATTTGTTTCCTTTGCCACACATAGACCAAGTAGTCAACTCGACCTCAGGGTGTGAAACCCTTTGCTTCCTTGATACGTACTCTGGGTACCATCAGATCATGATGAAAGAGTCTGACCAGCTCACGACATCTTTCATCACCCCATCTAGATGTCATTTGGTCTAAAAAATGCAGGGGCTTTGTACCTGCATTGTATGCTTAAATGTTACAAGGACCTCATTGGGTGAACCATTGAGGCCTACATGGATGACATTGTGGTCAAGTCAAAATGGGCTGACTAGGTCATAGCCAACCTAGAGCGGACCTTCATGAAACTCCAAGCAAACGACATTAAGCTCAATCCCGAGAAGTGCTTTTTTGGAGTCCCAAGGGGTATGCTGCTGGGTTTTATCATCTCCGAGCATGGCATCGAAGCCAACCCAGAGAAGATCTTGGCCATCATGAGGATGGGCCTGATTCAGAACATAAAGGGGGTACAACAAGTTATAGGGTGCCTCGCTGCACTCAGTCACTTTATCTCGTGCCTCAGCGAATGAGGTCTCGCCCTCTATTGGCTTCTGAAGAAGGTCGACCATTTTGAGTGGACGCCTAAGGCCTAGGAGGCACTTGACATAGTCAAGCAGCTTCTGACAAAGGCCTCGATCCTAGTCCCTCTGACTAATGGAGAACCACTTCTGCTCTACATTGTGGCCACCACGCAAGTGCTCAGTGCCGCCCTGGTGGTAGAGCGAGAAGAATAAGGACACACCCTCAAAGTGTAGTGTCCCATGTACTTCATTAGCGAGGTCTTGTCTGATTCTAAGACCCACTATCCCCAAATCTAGAAGCTCCTATACGCCATCCTTATTGCCAAGAGGAAGTTGTGTCACTACTTCGAGTCACATCCGGTGATGATCGTGATGTCCTTCCCTCTTAGCGAGGTCATCCAAAATCATGTTGCCACAGGAAGAATCACGAAGTGGGCACTCAAGCTGATGGGTCAAGGCATTTCATATGCCCCTCGGATGACCATCAAGTCCCAATTGCTGGCTAATTTTGTTGTAGAGTGGACCAAGGTCCAAATGCCACCAGCAGTCGTCGACCAAGAGTACTGGATGATGTACTTCGATGGATCGCTGATGAGGAAAGGCGCCCGTGCAGGGCTAGTCTTTATTTTGCCCCTTAGGGTACGCATGAGGTACATGGTTCGCATCCATTTCCCCTCCTCCAACAATGTAGCCGAGTATAAGGCACTCATCAATGGCCTACGCATTGCCGTCGAGCTGGGTATCCAATGGCTTGATGTCTAGGGTGACTCCCAGTTGGTCATCAACCAAGTCATGAAGGAATCAAGCTAACACAACACTAAGATGGCTGCATATTTCTTAGAAGTCCACCAACTAGAGGACAAGTTCGATAGTTTTGAGCTCAATCACATCACATGGAGTCTCAATGAGGCAACTGATGCACTGGCGAAGACAACGTCTGGCTGAGAGCTGGTGCCGATAAGTGTCTTCGCCAGCAATCAGTACAAGCCCTTAGTCTACTATGATGAGCCGAAACAAGCTGGTGATGGGCCACCTGTGCTGGGCTCAGGGGCTAACTAGCCGTTGGCTCCATCCGACCCCAAAGTCATGGAGCTTGATGAGGATCCAGCGATAGAGCCCAACCCTCTGGCCGACTAGAGGTCGCCTTACCTCGACTACCTCCTCCATGAGGCGTTGCTGATGGACAAGTCAGAGGCTCGGTAGCCCACACGTCGCGCCAAGTGTTTTGTCCTTATTGAGGGTGAGCTCTACAAGCGAAGCCACACCGGGATCCTATAGTGCTGCATCTCCATCGAACAAGGGAAGCTGCTATTGAGCAACATTCATAGTGGGGTCTACGATCACCATACCATGTCTGGAATCCTGGTCAGAAACATGTTCCGATAAGGCTTCTACTGGCTGACCGTAGTAGCCAACGCTGAACATATTGTGCGCACCTGTGAAGGGTGTCAATACTATGCTCGGTAGACCCACCTGCTGGCCCAAGCATTCTAGATGATCCCTGTCATGTGGCCATTCGTGGTCTAGGGGCTCAAACTTGTTGGACCTCTCAAGAGGGCTCCCGGGGGCTATACACACTTGCTTGTCACCATAAACAAGGTTACAAAGTGGGTAGAGGCTCGACCAATCTCCGTGATCAAGTTTGAACAAGCCATGTTATTCTTCCTTGGCATCATCCATCGCTTTGGAGTCCTGAACTCCATCATCATGGACAATGACACGTAGTTCACTAGAAAGAAGATCCTTCAATTCTACGATGAATACCACATCCACATTGAGTGGGTTGCCATAGCACACCCCCACATGAATGGGCAAATTGAGCACGCAAACAGCATGGTCCTACAAGGTCTCAAACCTAGGATGTTCAACCGGTTGAACAAGTTTGGCGAACGATGGGTCGCAGAGCTTCTCGTGCTGCTCTAGAGCCCGAGGATGACCCCAAGCCAGGCCACCGGCTACACGTCATTCTTCATGGTCTATGGTTCCGAGGCTATCCTCCTGACCAACCTTGATTATGGAGCACCGAGGGTTAGGGTGTACGACGAATAGGGAGATGAGGCATCCCTTAATAATGCCATGGACCAGCTATATGAAGCATGCAATGTCGCCCTCCTCTGCTCAGCCAAGTACCAGCAAGCGTTGTGCTAGTACCACTGCCATTGAGTGCGGGGTTGGGCCTTCAACATCAAGGACCTGGTGCTCTGCCTCGTCCAGAGCAACAAGAACTGCCATAAGCTCTCTCCACCATGGGAGGGACCATATGTCATCGTGGAGGTGCTTCGACCAGGCACCTACAAGCTCAAGACCATTGATGGTGAAGTCTTCATCAATGCCTAGAACATCGAATAGCTATGCCACTTTTACCATTAATATACACACACTTTCTCTTATCAGTTTCGCTATTAACTCCCCAATCTTTGAGTGACGCCCAACCCCAGCAACGGTGGGGGGTTGGGCCTCACTCAGTGGATAATAAGAGCATATCTATCCGGTAGACATTCTCTATGCCCAACCCTTTCTCATATCAAGACCTAGAAGCAAGGGTGGCGGGAACGAACACTGAGTAAAACTAGTTGAACTACAAGAAACCTATGGCCTAGCAGCTATGATATTTTTGCTCACCAGTATGATTAGAGTTTTTTCTACACCCCACGCTTTTTAGCCTTAACTAAGGAAAGAGTCAGTACACGTCTAAGAGTATATCCACCTAACAAACATTATCCGTGTCTAACCCTCTCTCACGTTAAGACCTAGAAGCTAGGGTTGTGGAAACAAACGCTGAGTAAAACTGGTCGGACTGCAAGAAACCTATGCCCCAGCGGCTATGAGATTTTTGCTCACCAGCGTGATTAGAGTTTGTTCACCTGCACCCAAGCTTTACAGCCTTAATGATGGAAAAGGGTTGAAATGCACTAACCTTTTTATACGAAAAGGGGAGAAGGGCTAAAAATCTGTTAGGCCATAACAAAATTTAAGAGCTTGTCCACTTAATACATGTTCGCCACCTGGCGTATCTTCCTAACTAATTTCTTAGGGGGGATGACCTCATCCTCTATCTCTGTAGCTAAGTCCTATGTTAGCGGGTCACACAAGTCGATCGGATGGCTTGGCTGCTACCGAGAGATGGGTAAGGAGCAGTAGGATGCCCCATGCGGGTTATTCTGACTCTGTTACGAATGATGGACCTAGATTCCACTCGGACATATCTAGTAAGAGCTCCCTGAACCCATCACTCATGCCATCGAGGTAAGTCCTATGCTAGCGGGTCACCCAAGTCGATCGGACGGTTCAGGCCACTACCAAGAGATGGGTCACCCTCAATTTATGCACATTTTCTCTTATTAATTTCGCCACGACATCCGCTATGATGGAATGGAACACCATGACCGGCAGACGATGCCTACTTTAACCCGTGCGACATGTAGCTATCCCTGTTGATCTCTACAGGGTCGGTGGGGCCCGCATGAAGGATAAGAAGGACCTAGTGATCCTTCAATACTTCCTCTCTCTCTCGTTCTTCTCTTTTTCTCTACTTTAACCCGTGCTTTCCCTTGGCCTATAAAAGGGAAAGTAGGGTGCCCCATGAAGGGGATCTGATCCGACCTAGAACTGATCAGATCTAGATACACACAAGAGCAGCAACTGAGCCCTCAGCACCCTTTGACTCCTTTCACTAGAGACTTGGGACCTGTCCCTCTCTTGACTATTTATATCTTCTACTACAAACTTTCAGTGCTAGTAACACGAGTAACAGCAACGAACTGGACATAGAGACTTTCTACCCGAACCAGCCAGACGCGCAATACTAGAAATTTACTCATCGGTGGTAACTCGAAACACCAATAGTTGGGTTCTATCCCAAGCAAGGCCTCATAGATGACCACGAAGCCCGCCAGCTGTAGTACACCATTGGGAGGAAGATGCTGCATTTGGACACCATGCTCCCGACAAAACCCCCAAAGAAAATCTGATGCCGGAACCCTAAACCCGTGCTCAAGGAAATTGGTGAAGGACACCATTTCCCTAGGTCATGGGTTGGGGAGCACCTACCCGGTGGTGGCCCTCCACCCAGCAACTTCCTTTAGTGGAAGGAGGCCATCATTGATGAGACATAGCAGCCTCACCTCCATCATCGTCTAAGGTACCATCACTCATCCCTAACGCAGCCAGGGTGCAAGGCAAGGGCAAAGGCAGAGGGAGATGGCGCCGAGCAATCACTGGCATCAGCGCACCTCCTAGGTAAATCCATCAAGTTCGAGTCCCTTATGCCCCTCTCTCAATTGCAGTGTGCAATAGTGGAAGGCAAAGACAAGGTAAGGGAACTCGAGCCAAAGGGGTCATATATGTGGTGGTGACCAGGAGTGTGCACCACGCTCTTGTGGAATCTACCCTAGGACGAGTCCCATAGACCCTTGGCAAGCGAGCTGCCACACCACAGTGTTTACACCAAAATTTGGAAAGAAGAATTGTAGGAACTCGAAGCTCCCAAGATCGTGTCATCAAGGAATTGATTGCATAAAGACGACATTAGCTGATTCAAATGCAGTGCTGGAATCAGCTCTCTTCAGATAGCGCCAGCAGATAACGACAAAAGCTACGGTTGGCGCTGGGAGAAATATGTCGGACTCTACAAAAAGGGAAAGATTAGGGTCCAAGTTATCTTAAATTAGGAATGTTTTATTCTATACCAAAGATTGTAATGAGTCGTACTTAAGTAGGATTCATGTTTAGGCTCTAGGTATAAATATTGGACCCCAACTATTGTAAAAAGACATCCAATCAATCAAACACAAGTTATTTACTTTTTCGGCTCTGGCCAACCCTTAGGAGTAGGAGTAGAGTAGATCTCAGCGAGTTCTTTAGCAAGCAGGGTTGCATCGGTCCGACCAACCTTCGGTTTGTCTATAAGTACCATCATGGTTTATACTTTGGTTTGTACGACTGCATCAATCCGGTCGACCTCCACTGCGAACCTAAGCTAGTTATCGACTGTTGTCTAGTTCAAGTATGGCTGCATCGATCCAGTCGACCTCCACTGCTCGAACTAGATTAAGGTTAAGTTATCAGCCCTACCTAAGGGTGGTGTCCTTCAGGTAGATTCATTAAGTTACTGATCTTGTTGATGTCTTCATTGTCATTAGTTTGCTGCAACATCAATCCGCCTGGTCAAGATTGAGTTAGATCGGCCTTATATCCTTTCAGTTTGTTGTTCGCTTTATTACAACACAATGTTCCTTACTCTAAGCGACGGGTTATATTTCATCGGCCATTCTACTTCAATCTTGATCATGCGTAGTACGCAGTTAAGGCATGAATAATCTTGAAGAGGTTTGCTGGCTAGTTAAATCTAGTTTATAGTTCATTATTATGGCTGTAACGATCCGATCAATCCCCACTAATGGCACTATAGATTGGAGGATGGTAGTTAGTAGATTTGTTCTTGATTAGCCCTAACCTTAGCTGTTTGCTATGCCTGCATCGGCTAAATAGCTGATCACCTATGCGTTAATACCTACATTATGCGTCCATGATTCTGTTAAGCGTGAATAGATCTGTGTACTTTAAGGGTTTAATTTGTTGTCTTTTTCATGGTTGCATCGATCCGGTCGAACCCCGCTTTTAGAGATAGCAGGTTGAGTCTGAGGAGTCCATAGGTTTGTTCATGTGAAATAGTTGATTGTTCACACGGTGTAGTCCCTTTTCACCTGAATCGGCTATTTCAGCTGATTTATGTGAGCCTTTACGTATAGCATGTCTTTCAGAAAGCCTGTCAAAGTATAGATGGTTTTACAGATTCTTCGGTTTTAGTTTGTTATTATCATCATAGCTGCCATCGATCTGGTCGAACCTCACTTTTCATGGTAACATATTAGATTCAGAGCATTTGTAGGTCCATTTGTATTAGATAGTCAATTTGTTTGCATGCTATATCTTTTCCTGATTAGATTCAACGGCTCAATGATTCATACTGGTAATATCCACCTAGCTGATGATCCCACTTACGTCTATGGGCATTGTACCTATCAACATAAAATTGATAGCGATCAATGAGCTTTACTGTCCGTAACAGTCGATTTCTGTGTGTATCAACTATTTAGTCGATTTTCCCATGTGGCTACTCCCGAAGCAGCACACTTGGAACTGTTTGGCATAGACTAGCATGTTCCACTTTAAATTATCAATAAACTTTCTCTTTTTATCAATTGCAGGGTCAAATTGATTAGCATGTCTCGGGAGGAATACGCAAGATCGGTTATCCCTGCGTTGAAGCCAAGCGGATCTCTAGCTCCATCGAGCAGATCCTTCTGGTTTGCCATGTGCCAATGTATTTTTCATGCCGACACATGTTTTGGCACACTCAGTGGGACCCCACAATCGTCATGGCGGCTTACAACAACAATGACATCCTTATGGTGCCTTATGAAGACCTACCTGATGGCGATAAAGATGTCATCAGCAAAGCTATAGAAGAATTTCCAAACAAGTGTTTGTTGTCCTACACCAAGACACATGACAATACAATTGTTCTGAAATATCCACTACCGAGAGTTCTGTTGCATGGGCAGACAGATGCAGATGAAGCTAAAGATAGGTGTTTCTTCATAGAAGTTGTAAACATGTCTGTTCATGATGCCATGTTGAATCATAATGAAGTTTTCTTGAACACATTCCACAACACCATGAAAGAGGTGTTTCATGGGTTTCCAGTTGATCATGTTAGGCCATCTTCTTACAACATTCCACATCCGTCGACTCAGGAGACTAATCAAGCTGGTACTAGCCATCAAGAAACAGCACCCATTGGTAACGATGATGTCCAGGTGGTTCAGAGCTCATCTGAGCAAGTTCAAGGTGCTAATACTAATCAAATACAGTATAATCCGGGATTGTTAGAACAACATGTGCAACAGCCAATGGGGCAAGTTCAGAATCAAATGGTCAATTTTGGCAGATCAGGCTAGATACCATTGTCGGCTCAAAAAATAGCGCCATCAGTTCAAAGAATTCATAGAGATATAGATCCTAACATCTACAACTAGAAACTTCAAGCATACTAGCAAAGGACCCAACAGATAGAGATCCCACAAGGGTATCATTATGGTACAAATTACAACGCCCTTCACATGATTCCAAATCCGAGGTATCAAGGTACTCAAAATTTTAATCCACAGATTGGTCAACAATTACAGAGAGATTCAAATTCAAATGCTGATGAGTTGTTGCTTAGAGTGACCGAGATGATGAAGAATCAGTTCGGTTTGAAGCCAAAAGGGCAGACCTTCTCGTACAAACGCTCATATCCAGAATGGTGTGATTTGGTCGCTCTTTCAGTGAATTACAAGCTCCTAGAGTTTGCTAAGTTCACTAGCCAAGATAGCACAAGCACAAAAGAACATGTCAGTCGGTATCTTACACAGTTGGGCGAAGCATCCATTGAAGAGGCCCATCGAGTTTGTTTCTTCTCCTTGTCTCTGTCAGGGCCAGCGTTCACTTGGTTTTTATCACTACCAGTTAACTCCATTGCTAATTGGACTGACCTAGAGAAGAAGTTTCATACATATTTTTATACTGGGACTGGAGAAAAGAAGATTACTGATTTGACGATCATAAGGCAGAGAACTAATGAATCGAGCATCGAGTTTCTTCAGAGGTTCCAAGAGACTAGAAATTTTTGCTTCTCATTGAACTTAACCGATGATCAACTTGCTGCTTTGGTCATTCAAGAAATGTTGCCAACCTAGAGAGAGAAGCTGCTGAGACAAGAATTTGACAACTTGGGTCAGTTGGCTCAACGAGTGGCAGCACTCAATAGTCAATTCCAGAATATGCGCAGAGACACCAGATTCCAGAAAAGTACAACAATGGTAGAAAAGGACTACAAAGAGGAAGGGGTTGCTGAGGCTAAATGGAATTGGGGTAAAAAGACAGTAATGGTGCCAAATCCTTGGGGGAAGAGGAGTTGAATAGAGCTAAGACTTTGGTATCACAAAATTGGACAAGCTCTTTGATTTCTTGCTCGAGAAGGGATAGATCAAGTTGCCCAACAATCATGTTATGTTGCCTCCCAATCAGTTGAAGAATAAGAAGTTCTGCAAATTTCACAACGCCACTTCTCATTCTACTAATGAGTGCAGAGTTTTTTGGCAACATATATAGAGGTCTATTCAGCAAGGAAGGCTCAAATTTGATACCCCTCGTAAGATCAAAGTTGATGATAATCCTTTCCCAAGAGATTAGAACATGGTTGATACTAGGCTGCTTAAAGGGAAGACTAAAGTCTTAACATCAGTTAGATCAAAAGAAACTAGAATAGTTGATCTCGAGATGCAAATATCGGCTGATGAATATAGAGAAATTAGAAGGCGTCATGATCAACAAAAGAGCCGATATGAGTAGGGAGAGATGTCGAAGGATGGGGCGACAAGGCCGTGTGTTACATCTTGAATTTTATTGAACAAATGGTTGCGGCAGAAGGAAAATGATTATTAGCATTGGTTAGAGGAGCAAGAGAACCAGCATTAATAGGAAAAAGAGAGGTATGAAAGAAAGCAAGCTAAATCACATTGGAATTGTCCTTTCTTCAGGCATTGCTGGAACAAAGGTTTTAAATTGCCTACTAGAAATAACTGTCCAGAATGCAGCAAGCAATATTAGGAGTTTAGGCAATCTCAAGCCAACCACCGGTCTATCCATGCTCAAGATGAGTATCATCATAATAATATGGATCAATGCCTAAAAAATAGAAGTGTTCATGATCGGCTAGGAAAGTGAGTTGTTGATCAAAACCGGGTTGATTATGAAGAAGAAAGTAATGAAGAAGAATATGTTTGGCAGGAAGGCCAATGGTGTCCAGGAGGTCTGATAAGAAGCTAGAAAAGAAGAGTGCAATGGCTAAGGAACAGAGAACTAGAACAAGCTCAAGCATCTAGTCGACATCAAGTGTGGCGCGTTAAGCGAACAGTTGATAGAGGGCAACCATCGGCTAATATTCAAATGGCTTTCCTATTGCCATCAGAATTTAGAGCTCCAGCAGATCAAGAAGTTTACTCAAATTTTGATAAATCAGAGTATGAGGAGGTAGTTGCCAAGTTGATAGTTATACAGTAGGCTATATTCGATAAACCAGTCAAGGATCAGCACTTAAAGGCTTTATATGTAAAAAGTTTTGTTGATAGGAAGCCGATGAACAAGATGTTGGTGGATGGTGGTGCTTCTGTTAATCTTATGCCTTACACCACTTTTTGTAAACTTGGCAAGGGACCAGGAGATTTGATTGAGACCAACATGATGCTTAAGGATTTTGGAGGTAATGTGTCTAAAACCCAGGGGGCAATGAACGTCGAACTAACAATCAGAAGTAAGACACTGCTCACTACATTGTTCGTCCTCGATGGAAAAGGTTCATACAGTTTACTCCTTGGTCATGATTGGATTTATGCAAACTGCTGTGTGCCATCAACCATGCATCAATGTTTGATTCAATGGCATGGAGATGATGTTGAGCTAGTTCACGCTGATGAATCTGTGAGTATCACGGTAGTCGATCTAGCATTTTGGGAGCAAGAAGACTTTGAGTGCTTTTCTGGCAAGTTATGGGAAGGAGGCTTCATTAGAATCAATAATGAAAGCCAACAGCCGATCCAAGCAGTCAGCTTTGAAAATTTGTTTTAATGGATAATCCGATAGATTGTATAAATGGCAAGCTGGGACATGGCTTCACGTCGGCCGATGAATTAGAAGAGGTAGATATTAGTTCTAGAGATAGGCCTAGGCCGATGTATGTAAGTGCCAAGTTGGATCCTGAGTATAAGCAAGAGTTAGTCGATTTATTAAAGGAATTTAAAGATTGTTTTGCTTAGGAATACTATGAGATGCTTGGTCTAGACCGATCGATTGTTGAACATCGGTAGCCAATCAAACCTGGGTATCGGCCATTTAAATAGGCTCCGAGGAGATTCAATCCAAACATACTTGATGATATCAAAAAGGTGACTGAAAGATTACTAGAAGCAAAGTTTATCTGTCCATGCTGATATGCAGAGTGGATATCGAATGTTGTTCCTATGTATAAGAAGAATGGGAAGTTAAGAGTTTGCATCGATTTTAGAGATCTGAACAAGGCTACACCCATGGATGGTTATCCGATGTCGATAGCCGATATGTTGGTAGACACAGCAGCCGGGCACAAGGTTATTAGCTTTATGGATGGCAATGCAGGATATAACCAAATTTTCATGGCTGAGGAAGACATTACAAAGACAGCTTTCAGATGCCCTTATGCAATCAGTTTATTTGAATGGGTTGTAATGACCTTTGGTATGAAGAATGCCGATGCAACTTATCAGAGGGCAATGAATTATATTTTTCATAAGTTGATCGGCAAGATTGTTGAAATCTACATTGATGATGTGATGATAAAATCCAAGGGGTACAAGGAACATCTAGCTGATTTGTGGGAGACTCTGGAGTGACAAGAAAACATGGTCTAAAGATGAATCCTAATAAGTGTGTCTTTGGAGTATCAGCTGAACAATTCTTGGGTTTCATGGTCCACGAGAGAGGAATCAAAATTGGTCAAAAAAGGATGAAGGCAGTTGATGAGGCAGTGCCCCCGACTACTAAAACAAAGTTAAAATCTTTGCTTGGTAAAATTAATTTTATCAGGAGGTTTATTTCAAATTTGTTAGAGAGAATTCTGTCGTTTTCTCCCTTATTGAAGTTGAAAAACGATCAAGAATTTAAATGGGGTGATGTACAACAAAAAGCGTTTGAGGAGATGAAAGAAGACATGAAATGTCCACCCGTGTTGATCCCTCCTCAACAAGGTAAGCCTTTCAAGTTGTATATATCGGCTGATGACCATACGATTGGATCAGCCCTGATGCAAGAGTTTGAAGGGAAAGAACGAGTTGTTTTCTATCTCAGTAGAAGGCTTCTGGATCCAGAGACAAGATATTTTCCCATCGAGAAGTTATGCTTATGCTTATATTTCTCTTGCACCAAATTACGACATTACTTGTTGTCGGCTGAGTGTATAGTTATCTCTAACACTGATGTGATCAAGCACATGCTATCACTGCCAATATTAAATGGAGGAATGGGAAAGTGGATTCTTGCATTGTTAGAATTTGACTTGAGGTACGAATCGGCTAAAGTAGTCAAAGGGCAAGTAATAGCCAATTTTATCACCCAGCATCATAAGCCAAGTGTTGGCTATACGGAGCTAGTACCCTGGACGTTGTTCTTTGATGGGTCATCGTGCAAGCAAGGTGGTGGCATTGGTATTGTTATTATTTCACCTCGGGGGGCAAGTTTTGAGTTTGCTTTTCCAACTGAGCCAGTGATTACCAACAACTAGGTAGAATATGAAGCTATTCTTAAGGGGCTTCAGCTTCTTCATGAAGTAAAGGCTGAAGCAATTGAGGTATTTGGAGATTCACAGTTAGTTATTAATCAGTTGGTCAGTCTATATGAGTGCAAAGAAGATGCTCTGAGGGGACATTATGATGAGTGCCAAGGGTTGCTCAAGGAATTTCCTCATGTCTCTCTTCAATATATTCCAAGAGCACAAAATCAAGAAGCTAATCGTTTAGCTCAAAATGCGTCAGGTTATCGAATGTTTCAAGAGGTCTTAAGTAGTGAAACCTCAAATAATGATTGGAGAGTTGAAATAGTCGATTACCTTAGGAATCTATCATAGAAAGTTACCAGGAAGCTAAGGTACAAATGGACTAAGTATGTTTTATTAGTTGATCAGCTATATTACAAAACAGTTGATGGGGTGTTGCTTAAATGCTTAAATCAAGAAGAAGCAAAGGTGCTAATGGGTGAAGTACATGAAGGGATATGTGGAGCTCATCAATTGGCTTATAAGATGAAATGGATAATTCGTAGGATTGGATATTTCTAGCCAATGATACTAGAAGACTATTTTGAATACTATAAGGGGTGCCAAGATTGTCAACATTTTGGTAGTGTTCAGAGATCACCCGCATCGGCTATGAATCCAATAATCAAACCATGGCCGTTTCGAGGTTGGGGAATTGATCTAATTGGCTAGATTTTTCTGCCTTCAAGTAAAGGACATAAGTTCATATTGGTAGCAACAAATTACTTCACTAAGTGGCTTGAGGCAATTCCTTTGAAGATAGTGACCTCAAAGAACATGGTTGATTTTGTCAAAGAGCATATTGTGTATCATTTTGGAATTCCTCAAACTATCACCACTGATCAAGGGACAATGTTTACATCAAAAAAGTTTGAAGATTTTGCTGCTAGTATAGGAATTATGCTACTAAATTCTTCCCCTTACTATGCTCCGGCTAATGGCCAAGCAGAGGTGTCCAATCAAATTATGATTAAGCTGATCAAGAAAAAGATTGAGGAGCAGCCAAGGAAGTGGCATTCAACACTTAATGAGGCATTATGGGCATATAGGATGGCCTATCATGGATCAATTAAAACATCACCTTATGAACTTGTGTATGGTCATAATGCAGTCCTTCCTTGGGAAATTCAAACTAGATCGATGCATGTCACATTGCAAAATGATTTGCCAGCTGAAGTCTAAAAGAATCTTATGATAGATGACTTAGATGACTTGAGTTGCCATCGGCTGCGTGCTCTTGAGAATATCGAAGCCAATAAACTAAGGATTGCAAAATATTATAATAAAAAGGTCAAGGGCAAGCAATTTTATGAAGAAGACTTAGTCTGGAAAGTAAAATTGTCGATCAAGTCAAAGGACAGCAAGTTCAGCAAATGGTTGCCTAATTGGGAAGGACCTTATTGGATTAAACGTTGTTCGCCTAGCAATGCTTATATTGTAGAAATACTAGGAGGAGGAGAAGAGTTTGATAGAGCAATCAACAGAAAATATCTAAAGAAATATTATCCTAGTGTTTGAAATAATACTTGACAACCGATTAGTTGGATCATCAGTTCTAATAGCGATACCAGAAGGGTATCGCCTCTAGTTCAAAAAATGAACCCGAAGGGGGAAAAGCCAGTACAATATGTATCGCCTAGAAGAGCAAAGCAAACACGGATAAATTGATGCATGGAACATGAAGTATGAAGCAAAAGAGAAACCACTTAAGATGAAGAAATTGTTTGCTAGTGTCACATATTACAGGCTACAGGCCAGAAAACACATTGTTTACTATGTCATCGGCCTAGGAAGTGAGGGCTATAGAGTTGGCGGCATGGAAGAAACCTCGACTAGGTGCTCATGATCCCCAGGGTGTTCAGTGGTTGGAAAACCAGTGGGAAGAAGTCGAAGCTCATGGCCAAAATGGGCTTGCGCAGCAGCCAATGCCATGGCAGCACCATGACAAACGCCATGAAGAGCGACCTCTCTGACATAGTTTGGGATGTCATGCAAGCGAGCCACCGAAATGGCGCCTCTGGCATTGATGAATCCTATCACGTACTCTGCAGCTGATCAGAGGCTTTCCAGCTGAGCCGATAGATCTAAAAGATTCAAGGGAGGGATGATCAAGATCTTGAAGATAAAATTAAGTAAAGACAGAAAGTTGTGGTAGGCATCTCACCCATGATTCTAGCCTCAGCTTTGGCCAACCTATCCTCCACCGAGTCAGCCTCGGAGGGTGATTGGCATTGAGCCATGGCTAGAGCCGATTCTATGATGGAGAGGCAGTCAGCGAGCTTCTGTCTAGCCCGATCGATGGAGGCAAGTAGATCATCATTATTGATCCTCCTCCTTAGGTAGCAGGGGAGCTAGCGGTGAGTTGTTGATGAGGACGACCCTGAATGTTTAGTAGAGTCAGCCCTGTGCTCCAAGATGATGGGAGCATCCCGAGTTACACCCTCCTGGTGACGAAGACGCCGGTGTGGTGACGCAGAACTATTGAAGACCTCCTTAGCAGGCCTATTGTCGTTCTCCATACCTTCAAAATTATTTGAAAGCAGAATTGCACAAAAGAAGCGGAAGGTTTGGGACAAAACAGGTTGTTTTTCAATCCACAACCATGACCCGTATATATAGCCCAGGAAGGTGAGAAGATAGACTTCGCCAGGGTTATGGAATTAAAGTCAGATATGGAAATGGATCGACACTCTAGAAATTTAGGGGCGAATCACGAAGAGACAACAGAATCGGATTTATTGCTTCCCATAATTACAAAATATCATGGGATAGATATGAAAGGTTTACATTAACCAGTGATCAACCCACCAAGGCTTCTTTGGATTGAAGGGAGTCTAGATCCCCACAAGGCCAAAGGTCATCATGAACCGAGTCACATCGGTCCATTGATAAAATTGCATCAAGGGAAGGAGAAAGGTTGCCTGCTTAAAAGATGCCCATATACCCAATTGATTTCTCAATGACTGGGAAACAATGGGAAAGAAAGTCGCCTATTAAAAGATGTCCATTTCTTGGTGGCTGGGAAACCGTGGGAAAGAAGCCTGTGGTTTTTTCAACGGGCATTTGATGAAGTGAACAAGGGGAAGGTGTCCACACATTTTAGCACTTGCAAACACTAGAACAGCTTTACGATCATGGAGAAAAGACTCAGGTGATATCACAAGAATTCTTCCAACCGTAATAGCTGATCCTCTTGCTCGACAAGGCGCTAAGATGAGCGACACAATCACCCTATGCACAAGAATTCTTCTAACCACTTAAGATCCTCATAGCAAGGAATTAGACCATGGAGGGACCGGTGGAGCTAGAGGCACTCGAGGAAGCAAGTAGAAGAGAAACATAACTGAGTTGTTGAATTGCTATCGCCAGAGTCAGATAGACATTTTATAGTCAGCCTAGAAAGATGGATTCAAACGCCCATGAAGCGATGATGCTCTCGTAAAGCTTTGAAGCATGGGCTCATAAGCTGGCAAAGACGGTGACAGACAGTAGACCCCAGATCAAGATTCTCTACCCATGACTAAAGACCTGTCAGGGGTGCAGGCATGATAATTTTGGAATAAAATTACTTTTATCCCAAAATTAGGGGGCATGTGTTTACACCAAAATTTGGAAAGAAGACTTGTAGGAACTTGAAGCTCCCAAGATCGTGTCATCAAGGAATCGATTGCATAAAGATGATATTAGCATATTCAAATGTAGCGCTAGAATCGGCTCTCTTCAGATAGCGCCAGCAGATAACGACAAAAGCTACGATTGGCGCTGGGAGAAATATATTGGACTCTACAAAAAGGGAAAGATTAGGGTCCAAGTTATCTTAAATTAGGAATGTTTTATTCTATACCAAAGATTGTATTGAGTCATACTTAAGTAGGATTCATATTTAGGCTCTGGGTATAAATATTGGACCCCGGCTATTGTAAAAAGACATCCAATCAATCAAACACAAGTTATTTACTTTTTTGGCTTCGACCAACCCTTAGGAGTAGGCGTAGAGTAGATCTCAGCGAGTTCTTTAGTAAGCAGGGCTACATCAGTCCGACTGACCTTCGGTTTGTCTGTAAGTACCATCATGGTTTATACTTTGGTTTGTACAACTACATCGATCTGATCGACCTCCACTGTGAACCTTAGTATAAGCTAGTTATCGACTGTTGTCTTGTTCAAGTATGGCTGCATTGATCCGGTCAACCTCCATTGCTTGAACTAGATTAAGGTTAAGTTATCAACTCTATCTAAGGGTGGCGTCCTTCGGGTAGATTCATTAAGTTACTGGTCTTGTTGATGCCTTCATTGTCATTAGTTTGCAGCAACATCAATCCGCCCGGTCAAGATTGAGTTAGATCGGCCTTATATCCTTTTAGTCCGTCATTTGCTTTATTACAACATGATGTTCCTTACTCTGAGCAACGGGTTATGTTTCATCAGCCATTCTACTTCAATCTTGATCGTACGTAGTACGCAGTTAAGGCATGAATAATCTTGAAGAGGTTTGCTGGCTAGTTAAATCTAGTTTATAATTCACCATTATGGCTATAACGATCCGGTTGATCCCCACTGATGGCACTATAGATTGGAGGATGCAAGTTAGTAGATTTGTTCTTGATTTGGCATGACCTTAGCTTTTTGCTATGCCTGCATAAATAGACGATAGCCTATGCATTAACGCCTACAATATGTGTCCATGATTTTGTTAAGTGTGAATAGATCTATGTACTTTAAGGGTTTGATTCGTTGTCTTTTTCATGGCTACATCGATCCAGTTGAACCCCATTGTTAGAGATAGCAGGTTGAGTCTGAGAAGTCCATAGGTTTGTTCATGTGAAATAGTCGATTGTTCATACGCTGTAGTCTCTTTTCACCTGAATCGATTATTTCAGCCGATTTATCTGAGCCTTTACGTATAGCATGTCTTTTAGAAAGCCTATCGAAGTATAGATGGTTTTACTAATTCTTTGGTTTTAGTTTGTTATTATCATCATAGCTGCTATTGATCCAGTCGAACCTCACTATTGATGGTAACATATTAGATTTAGAGCGTTTGTAGATTCATTTGTATTAGATAGTCAATTTGTTTCCATGCTATATCTTTTCCTGATTAGATTCATTGGCTCTATGATTCATACTGGTAATATCCACCTAGCTGATGATCTCACTTACGTCTGCGGGCATTGTACCTATCAACATAAAATTAATTGTGATCCATGAGCTTTACTGTCTGTAACAGTCGATTTCTATGTGTATCAGCTATTTAGTCAATTTCCTGTCTGGCTGCTCCCAAAGTGGCACACTTGAAACTATCTGGGCATAGACCAACATGTTCCACCTTAAATTACTGATAAACATTCTCTCCTTATCAATTATAGGGTCAAATTGACTGGCACGTCTCGAGAGGAATACGCATGATCAGTTATCCCTGCGTTGAAGCCAAGCGGGTCTCCAGCTCCATCTAGCAGATCCTTTTGGCTTGTCGTGTGCCGATGCATTTTTTGTGCTGACACACAACAACCATGCGGCACGGTGCATCAAATGTTCCCACATGGACGAGCACCATTAAGTTGCATCATAACCGAGGAGGCAGTGAGCCCCTAAGTCCACGCGCAGAGCAGCCTGCCACAACCATGACCTCGTGTTGTGCTTAGGAAACCCACTCTTAGGCTATCCCTTAGATGGGTTTGAGGCCATAAAAGAGGTAGGGGCAGGATGAGTGGGCCCCTATGGCTCTAATCGGTGGTGTAGAGCCTCACGACCATCTCCTCCTGTGTTTGAGTTGTTCGCTTCAAAGTCGCTCGGGTTGAGCCCCTCTAGGGGGAGGCATCTTGCCCTTTGGGCACTACAGAGGTGGTTGGGGACCAACGGGCTTGATGGCCAATGATGTATGGGACATCTCTCTATGAGGCACAGCCAAACTCCATGTCGATTGGGGAGGATATCGGGTCCCACTCAAATTACCCATTGACCTCGACGAGGTGCACCGCTTCGACCACATGGTTATGGTGGACAAGCCTCTCCCCACATGGGGCCGAGAAGGATGTCAGGGAAAAAAGGAGCAAGGTCAATGCGACCTCGATGTGGATTGTGGCCAAGCCACGACCGTCTCCTCCCCATGTCTTGGGTTGTCGACCCATTGCCGTCTCGGAATCTGTAACACCGTAAAATTTGCTTCTTTTGAAATAGGGCTAAAATGATTTATTTATGAATTTTTGTGCACATGAAATATAGAAAAATAAAATTTTTCATTAATTTAAAATTCATCATAAGGTAGTAACATGTGTGAGCATACATGCTATTGCATTTTATTTATTGTGATGAATGGTGTTGATCCAAACTCCAAAGTAATTTGGAATGTTTTTGAAAAGGGTTTGAAAATGGCTTTGAAATAAAAGAAAAGAAAATTACAAAATGAAGGAATTTAAAAGTTGTAAAGTTTATCTTGGAAAGCCTAATAAAATTGTCCATTTTTATTTGGATAGGAAAGTATATTTGAAACTATACTTGAATTTGATTTGAATTTGGCTTAGAATTGAAAACTAGAAAAAAAAAGATTTGAAAAAAAATAAAAAAAGAAGAAAAACCCTCTCTCTCATTTTGGCCCGAAGGCCCACATTTCCTCTGGCTAGCCCACTCCTTTCCTCCTCTCCGCCGGCCTAGTCTATTCCTCTTCCCTCCCACTCTTGGCCCAGCTCACGCCTCTCTTTTCCTTCCTCCCGCGCATGGCCTGTGGCCCAGTCCCCCTCCTTTCCCTTCCTTCTTTTCCTCCTGCATGGCCTGCCCAGCAACCGGCCTGCTACTCCATGCCCTCCCTCCATGTCACTCCACGCGCACACTGCGCGGCCTAGCTTGGCCTCCTCCCCGCACCGCCCGCACCCGCATGCACCGCTCCCTTCTCCATCGCTGCGAGCCGAGACCCATTCGTCAGTGCTCTTTCCTTCCTTCCCCATACTCCCCTTCCTTCTTCACCACCGATGATGGTGCACGCCAAGACGGCAAGACACCGCGCCCACACCAAGCATGGAAAGTGCCCAATCACCCTAGCACCCCACTTCCCTTCCATCCATAGTGCTCATCTAGCCTTTAAAGCCTTGAACCGAGCGCTCCTTCTCCCCTTTCCTTTGTCCGCGCTCACGCTCACCAGTCGCCGCCGCAATTCATCATTCCGACGCTCCAATCCAAGTCGCCGATGCCACCCGAAGCTCCGCCGTGACCCGATGCAGCCTTATGTACCTCCATATTGTCAATTTGGTGACCTTACGCTTGGATTCATCCTCACCCACCCTCTCTCTCTCCAGATCATCGCCGCCGTCGAACCACCCCTTCAGAGGCCTTCCAGACGCCGCAACCACCTCCATACGAATCGCGGTGACCTCCTAAACCCCCTCGTCCCCTTACTTTTCGAGTTTAGTGCCTTAGAATGCTGAAACGGTCAGCTTCTGAGCCGCCAACAATGGCGCTACAGTGGAACGCCACCCCGACTTGATCCCCGTCCCTGTTCGGTACCCTAGCAAGTTCGTAAGCACCTGTAGATCGCATTCGTGTGGTTAGTTTTTCTCGGGACGGTCCTGAACGTCATCCCGACGTACGCCGCCGAGCTTGGCTCGCCACCGGCAATGGAGGGCTCGCCGGAGGCGTAGAGCAACGACAGGGGAATCACCCAATCGCACGGCGCCGTCGGATCTATTTTGCACAGCTAGGATTAGATCATACCATGTGGGGGTGTAACCGGTCCTTTGCAAGCCGTGGACTCAGTCCACAGTGCTGGTCAGCGCGTGGCGCGTGGTGTACAGCACCAACCATGTGTCCCCATGTGTCCGACTGGTTAGAACCCGAGGTCAACCTGCAGTCAAGTCATGCGTATTTTGTAGAAAAACCCCTATGTTTTCGGTAAATCAACCCGCAATCTAAATCAGTTCAAAGTAATTTCTTTTAGGTCCTGTTTTCTTCTATTTTAGTCCTTGTAGTTTCCATAAATAGTGCATGCAGTCCAAAATCCTTGAAAATTCAGATTTTAATTGTTTTAATTCAAAAATGAGTATGAGTTATTTACAGAAATGCCACTGAACCTTATTTCATGTGTAACTTTTTGCGTTTTAAGTCCGATTTGACCCGTTCGAATTGTGTTAGGACCGTATTTATGTTTTCTACATGTTTACACTACTATTAGACATGTTTTCAATATCTAAAATTCATGGGTAGATTTAATGTATTATTTAACTAAAGGAAAACTTGTTTAAATCATAACTTATTCATTTTAACTCCAAAATAGTCCGTTCAAGTTGCGTTGGTTTCATAACGACATGACCTATGCATTAGTAATAATGTTTACTATATTACTATTTCAGAAAAATCATGGTTTAAATCATATCTTAATTAATGATTATGCAACTGGATTCTATAAATAAAATATGATTTTTTTACTTTAGTTTTATAATTCAAATCTAAAATTGACTTAATTTAATCTATATTATTTATAAAATATCTTTTATATATGAATTCATATAGTTAACATAAATGAAGCCTATAGCCATCTTTTCCACGTATAAAGCAAATCTCTTGGTAGTTGTATCGTTTCAACCGTAGCTCCGATCACAGTGCTTCTCGCGACTGTGTGTTCGTAGCGATGCGTAGAATCGTATTTTAAACTTTTTTACTTATTTTTCTATGATTGGTGTACTGTTTTAATATAGATGCAATTGTATGCTATGCATGTATGTGTATGGATGTTTGTGTGGTTATCTATGATTACGTCTAGTCGATGAGATATACGTGGTGATCCAGAAGAAGAAGAAGGACGTTGAAGATTAAAGCTTACTGAAGGATCGGTGTGTAAGGCATGTATAGCATGGGACCATCCTTGTTACCTATTCACATTTAATCACTTAATTCATATTGCATGTGTCTACCTTGTTGCCAATAAGGATATCCTAGATAATTGATATCTTGTACCTTGATACCTTTGGGATATTGCATTGGGTAGATTTTGCTAGTGCTTAACCAAAACCATGATCTTGTAACTTGACTAATGGTATATGCAATAAACATTAAAACATGACTTTTTAGTAACATGGAAATAGGGGGCTAGAGTGTTTAGCTACTTTCTAAATGCTCTAGATTCCTCTCCCTAAGGACTTATCTGTAAGTGATTATCTGGGACTTACAGTACAGTACAGTAGCCATATGGCTCTATGCTGAGAGCTCCTAGCATTAGGGCTCACATGAGTAATGGCAGGATGACAACTTCGACTACTATCAGCAGTAGCCATATGACAAAGTCTTGAGTGGCCACCAGGGAAGATGTATGTCCTTCTTTGCCTATGGATACCATGACCCGCCCATGGGCTATCATGAGCAGTAGATGGAGCACTCCCGCCTCGACAACAGGCTTACCACCATCGAAGAGAACCAGCATACCATCTAGAACCAACTTCACCAACACACTCAGTGGCAAGCGGAGGCAGGAGAACACCTCGCCGCCATTCAGCAGCACTAGGAGTAGGAAAATGAGAATTGGCGATACTTGTTCTAGGGTCTCCACATCAACCTGCCTTTCTGAGAGACCGTAGCAACACCGAGCTTGGGGGAGGAGCCCCCATTTATCAAAGATAAGTTTTTTCTTCCTAGCATTTTATTATTTTCTTTAGTTTATTTTTCAAGTTATAAAAAAATTAAAAGAGTGTCTATATAGTTTAAGTTTAATTAAGTTTGTTTAAGATGTGTTGTAGTTTTTAAGAGCTAGATAAAAAAACACTTGAAGATGATTTCACATGATGGAAATGATGAATAGTTGCTCTATTATAATTCCTTTCAAGTACCTAATTTTTAGCCTTGAATTCTCCTGAGTTTTAGATGAAATTGATTTGACATGAGAATTTTCTCTGAACTTGAAACTCATGGGTAACATATGCTTGATCCAAGTCTAGGTAATTGACGGATATGATATCAGAAGGTTTGAGCTGCTATTTATCTTGTTCCAAGAGACACTTGAATTCTAAAGATTTATCTTTTGAAAAACATAAAAATGTAACATGATGAGATCCTGTATGACAACTTGAAAACTTCCACTCATATATGTTGTTTGCATTGCATTGGGTTTAGTCAAGCTTTGTTGATGCCTTATGAGAGTTTTGTCATGCTCTTAAAATCAAGATCACATACACACCACCCACATATGCACTACTCCAACACTAGGGGTAGGCGCAAAAACATGCATTCCATCTAGATCCACCCAAAAATGTTTTACTCCTACACTAGGAGAAAACGCTAAAAATATGCTTGATAGGTTTTCCACCAAATAAATGCTCCAAGTTCTTGTTGCTATCTGTCAAAGTTTTGTTGGAGAAAAGAAGCATGTGGCTATGCAAAAGTTATTCATAAAAGGAGAGTTAAAAAATGGACAAGTGTTTGAGATATTTAAAACAAAGGGTACTCCGATGCTCGCCTAAAAAAAGGGGAGAAAAAATTAATAAGATAGCCCATGTTTTCTTGCAAAGTTATTTTCTAAGTTTCAAAAGAGAGATATGTTTTTAAGGAGCATAGTAGAATTAGGTTAGCCACCATATATATCCACCATACATCCACACACACACATGCACATTTTGATTTGATTGTATGACTCAACTCTCTTTGGATCCATTGTTTGACTTTACAATATATGTATCGCAAGTATGCTCTCTCATACATTTACCACTCCTATGAGCTCCATATAAGCCTTAGTTGTATGAGTAGAAAAGGCATAACATCACTATGGCCTTGGTAAGGAACCACAAATACCACATATATATGAGAGACTTGAGAGTGTCATACAATGGAATCTCTGAGTTTTATTTTGAAAACTTGCAAAAACTCTAGAATAATGGTTGAACAAAGAACTTGAGACATAGTGCTTGACTTGATCGTTCTATCTTTGAATTGCTCAAGACCTAAGTGAAACTCAAAAGCCCCATGGTTGAAGGTAATATGGGTAAGTTTGAAAGTCAGATCAGTGGAGTTTAATCCGGAGGACAATTCTTTGTTGAGCGCATGTGTACTTTTGAGGAGTGAAAACATTGATGCAACTCCTGATCCATTTGCTAGTTTTAGTTTTGCTAACGATCTAGCAATGGTTAAGCTTGGGGGAGCTTGTTGATGATAGTTAACAACCACAATAAACCATCAATAAAACATGTATAAGTGCATAAATATGATCACCAACAAAGGTCTAGGGGTTTAAACTAATAGATTCCATGAGTTTTGGTGAATCTATATTTTCTGCATGGTTTATTTAGAAAACCGTAAAGGTGAACCTACATGTCAAATTAATTACGCTTATCCGTGGAGAAACAGACACCAAAAGGTTCTAGAAGACTCGAGAGGACTCCACACCGAGGCGGGGGCCCGAGTGGCTGCCAGGTAGGGCTGGCTAGGCCCACCTATAGGCCGCTTAGCCCCCTAGGGCCCACATGTTAGCCCCTATTGCTACATTGGTTCTCCATCGCCTCCTAGATTGCATCTATGCTATTTATTCAAGTCGGTTTGATTCGAGGGCTTAGGATTGACACTCCGACCTATATAACCAGCCTTTGCCCCCCTCTAGAACACGCTGCCATAAGTCAAGATCAGACTAGAAATTAGGGTTTCTAGAGGGAAGAGAATAGAGCTCTAATTCTTTAAAGTTCTAGTATAGGCAAACTAGCAAGGTTCAAGTAGGGTGTGGGCTATTACTCAGGATTCTAGATCCACCGTCTGGAGACTGGTATAGCCATTGTATCTCTTTATTTATGACTTTGTGCTACTTCAATATTATGATGCTATTTATTATGTTCCAAGTTTGCTCTAGTTATATACTTGATATAGTTGTGATTGATGATGAGTTTATGCATATGTTCACAAAGCGCTTAGCCCAAGATGCGCATGGTTTAAGTGGTGAACATTATGTAAGCATGGTGCTCAGATATTATTTACCTACGGATGCATTCTGCACTCTGGGTCATGTGGTGTATCATGGATGTGACACTCATGTTGAGTCCTTTGTAGTCCACTACCAGTTTGTAGAGCAAGTAGAACACGGTTACAAAGGGAGACAAGCTCTATTCTTGATCTTCCTTAGTAATGTTCCTTATGCCTAGATGCAGAGTTAATTATGCTATAGATGAGAGTGTATATACTTGTGTGTACAAAAGACTTAGTAAATAAGGAATGACTTAGGAATCTTTTGCTCTTACTGAATCTCCTGCCTAGCCATACTACATTTTATGAGTCCCTATTTCTATCTCTAAAATTATTATCAATGCTTTATACTTATTATTTATTTATTTATCATTTGACTTACCCTTGCCATAGCATGAGAGTGGTTTTATCATAAGTATACATATTTGCCAATATCTCTTTACCAACAATCCCATAGCTCCTCCCTGTGGATAAAATTATTATCAATGCTTTATACTTATATAGGCTTGGAGGAGGTCGATTTGCTTGTATTTTAGGAAAGCACCTCATGGAAACGCCTCCCCCAGCATTGAAAGCACCGCCTAAGCAAGGTGGGACCAGGCGGAGCTGGGGGCGATGCTGGACTTTTGAGGCGTAAGTTTGAAAATCAGATTAGTTTATTCTAATCTGGAGGAGAATTTTTTATTGAATGCATGTGTACTTTTGAGGCATAAAAACATTATAGCAACTCCTGATCCATTGCTAAGTTTAGCCTTGCTCAGAGACTGGCAAAGGTTAAGCTTGGGGAGCATGTTGACGGTCACTAACAATAATTATAAACCGCCAATATAACCTGCATTTACACTTAATTCCATCACCAAATATAGATATAGGGGTTTAAACTAATAAATTCTATGAGTTTTGGTGAATCTGTGTTTTAGCATGGTTTATCTAAAAACCATCAAGGGGGACCTATTCGTCAAAGAAAATTATGGAATTCCACCGCGTAAACAGCGTGGGAAGATTTTAAAAGACTCTAGGAGGCTCTCCACCAAAGCAGACCCCGAGGGGCTGCCATGTGGGGCTGGCCAGCCCCACCTATAGGTTGGTTGGCCTGTGGGTCCCACCAGTCAGCCTTCGCTTTGAAAGTCGATTCCCCATCGCCATTGACATCCAATCTTCATTGTTTATTCAAGTCGGCTTGATCCGAGGGCTCAAGATTGATGCTCCAGCCTATATATATCAGCCCCTATCCCCTCCCTTAGCAGATCCCTAAAACACTAATTCATATCTTCATATCAAGAGAAGATTAGTCCTCCATTGGATCTAGTCTTATAAATAGAAATAGTGAGATGGAGAGTGAGGGAAGAGTTTGGAGGAGGTGACGGCCTATCGGTGCTCTCTCTACGGCTTGTACCTTGGTGGATCTAAGTTCTATCAGAGCTTGCCTATGAGATATCTCTAGTAATCAACTTCTGATTCAAGTAAGCATCTTGTTTATATTGTTCTTCAGGTTCATGACTCTCTTGAGTGCTTTATTCCTGTTCTAGAGGGAGTAAAGTATTAATCATATGTGTAAGCGTGGTGCTTAGACTTAGGTGAATCATGGATGCACCCTGCATTCTAGATCGGTGGCAGCTCACGAGGGTGACTCTTATAGACTCGTTGAATCCTTTGTAGTCCACCTCCCGTCTGAAGGACAAGTAGGACCCAGTTGTGAAGGAAAGCATCCTCTGCTGGTGTCTTTCCCTAGTAATGTCCCTAGTTGAATAGTAGAAGACATAGCTTACCCAAGTCAGAACTAGAGAACCTTAGTAATCCTCTCTACGCTTCTGTTTATTCTAACCTTGTTGCTACCTTTAGTTAAGTTAGACCATAGTTAGTCTCACACGTTTCCTTGCGGATACGATACTTGGAATACTTTCGGGTGAAAGCTATAGTGGTATTCGTGTGCTTGTAGATTTATCTTGTGTGTTAATAAATACCAATAGTTCCTTAAATGATTCTCTCGGGTCACTCAAATTTGTAGGTGGTTCCTCAACATGGCACATTTGAACGTTTTGCCTTCTCTTTTGGTCATCCTACTTCTAAAAAGTTTATATGGAGCTTTGGGTAGGGATGAAACTTGTGAGACACACTTAACTTGCATATGTTGTGAAGTCAAATCCCAGACCTCACCGAAGGAAAGCGTCATACTCTTAGATCAAAATAGTGCAAGTGTGTGGAATTTTTTTGGAATTGTACTCCTCTATTTGATATGATCTCTTTTCTCTAGCTTTTGTTTTGAGACATGGCTAGCTTTTTCTCTTGAGCTTTCATGTGCTCATCATTTTTTTCTATTCTTTTGGGACCTTCATGTGTCCCTATTTTTTCTGTACTTTGGGACCTTCATGTGTCCCATTTTTTTCTTTTTCTATACTCAATTCTAAGCCCTTGGATCAAACCAACTTGAAGAAACTATGTAGATGCAAACCCTAAGGCGGTGGAGAACTGACATTGCAATGCGAAGGCTAATAGGTGGGCCTAGGGGCCGACTGGCCTACAGGTGGTGCTAGCCGGCCCCACCTAGCAGCCAACTACCCTTCGCTTTGGTGGTTTGTCTCCTAGAGTCTTTTGGAACCTTCTAGAGTTGTTTTCGTTGCGGATAAGTGTGATTAATTCTGACATTTGGGTCCACCTTGATGGTTTTCTTGATAAACCCTGCTGAAAACATTGATTCACCAAAACTTGTGGAATTTATTAGTTTAAACCCCTAAACCTATGTTGGTGATCATATTCATGCATTATGTTGATGGTTTATAATGGTTGTCAACTACTGTCAACAAACTCCCCGAAGCTTAACAATTGCTCGTTCCTGAGCAATGCTAAACTCAACAATGGATTAGTAGTTTCTTCAATGTTTTCACTCCTCAAAAGTACACATGCGTTCAAACAAGAATTCTCTTCCAGATTAGAATAAACTATTCTGACTTTAAAACTTACCCATATTACCTTCAACCATGGGGATTCTTAGCCTTCACTTGGGTCTTAAGTAATTGAAAGATAGAACGATCAAGTTAAGCACTATGTCTCAAGTTCTTTGCTCAACCATTATTTCAGAGTTTTTATAGGTTTTAAAAATAAAACTCCGAGCTTCCATTGTATGACACTCTCATGTCTGTCAATATATGTGGTATTTATGGATCCTCACCAAGGCAATAATGATGTTATGCCTTTCTCTTCTTATAACTAAGGCTTATGTGGAGCTCATAGGAGTGGAAATAACATGAAAGAGCATACTTTCAATACATATATTGTAAAGTCAAACCTCAGATCCAAAGAGAGTTAAGTCATACAATCAAATCAATATGTGCATGAGTATGGATATGTGGTGGATATTTATGGTGGCTAATCTAATTCAAATATGCTCCTTAAAAACATGTCTCTCTTTTAAAACTTGGAAATCTTTTTGCAAGGAAACATGAGCTATCTCATTCATCTCTTTTCTTTTTTTTAGACGGACATCTGAGTACCCATTGTTTTAGATATCTCGAACATTTGTCTATTTTTCAACTCTTTTTTTCTTTTTTTTATTGAATAACTTTTGCATAGCCCCATGCTTCTTTTTAGCAATAAAACTTTTCGAGAGATAGCAACAAGAACTTGGAGCATTTATTTGATGGATGAAAAACATATCAAGCATGTTTTTGTGTTCACTCCTAGTGTAAGAGTGAACATTTTTGAGTGGATCTAAATAGAATGGTATGTTTTTACAACTAACCCCAGTGTAGGAGTAGTGCATATGTAGGTGGTGTGTACGTGATCTTGATTTTAAGAGCATGGCAAACCTCTCATAAGGGTCAACAAAGCTTGACTAAACTCAATGCAACACAAGCAGCATATAAGTGAAAGTTTTTCTAGTCTAAATATCATATTTGGCTCTGGTAGGAATTTAAGCTTTGTCATATAGGAACTCATCATATAGTATTTTTATGTTTTTCAAAAGATAAATCTCCAAAACTTTAGTGTCACTTGGAACAAGATAAATAGTAGCTCAGTCCTTTTTATATCATATCCGTCAATTATCTAGACTTAGATCAAGCATATGCTACCCACGAGTTTCAAGTTTAGAGTCAATTCTTATATCAAAACAGTATCCAAAACTCAGGAGAATTCAAGGCTAAAAACTAGATACTTGAAAGGAATTACAACAGAGCAACTATTCATCATTTCCATTCAAGAGATTACCTACAAAGTCCTTTTATTTTATTCAGCTCTTAAAAATCAAACTCAAAGAAAAGTAGACACACACTTTTTATTTTGTTTTTATTTTTTAGATCACATTTTACTAATATATATATATCTAAAAATAATTTTTTTGTTTTTTAGTTATGCATCTTTTTATGACTTATAAATAGTAAAATATAAGAAAAGAAAAACTTATCTAGATACACACAAGGGATGCCCTTCCCCTAAGCTGGTTGTTGACGTGATTGCTCAACTTGTACTTCTCAGAGCGGGTTCACTAGCAGATGTCCTTCTCATCCATCAGGAAGTTGGGTTCTTGGTAAGGATGCACTCCTAGTGGAATGAGATGAAGATGATCGGGTGAACTTGCTCATGGCCATCCTGCAAAAAACTTCAACAACAACAAAACTCGTAGAACGGATTAGAATAAAAGGGTTAGCGGTCAACTGTCTAGGGTTAGTCGTTCTTGGAGTTAGAAAGATTTTTGATTTGGCAAAATTTTAGCAGGATGTCTATCTAATATATTATTTTTTTGGAGTTTATAATATAATGGAATATAACTAAATGCATACATGGTATTTTAATTTATTATTATTTTTTATGCCACCACAGTGAATATTCTTGTGGGTTTTTACATACCGTAGAATAATTCACATGGGGCTTAGGATTTCATAATCCAACAATGAATTTTTCATTTTATTTTCTAAGTGCAAAGCAAATGCAGCAAAGTAAATATGCTAAAGTAAAAATAATTCATGCAATGCTAAAAAGTAAATATAGATAACTACCGATTTACCTCCTGACGAGGGTTTGGAATTTTAAGTCCTCCGGACAGGACTTTTCTCCAATCTTGTTCATTCTTTGGGTGCATCTGTCGGTCTCAGAGATGGAGACCTTGATGGTTGCACCTCTTATGACAGTGACTCTAATGATGATGCCACCTTTTCCTTCCACACCCGCTTGGTCTGCAGACTAGATTTTTACGGAGTAGATTCATCCAACATAACTTCTACTTCTACTTCTTCTTCCTCATTCTTGGGGAGTTGATTCTTCCAGCATTGAGATGCTTGACATCTCCTCTTAGAGCGGGACTTCTTTGGTTGTTCATAAGTAGTATAACTATTGAAATAACATCATACCTTTTGTCCTAGAAATTGGAAGTGGACTTGTCCAGATCCGACGTAGATGATCGTGTTGGTTGTGTTGAGGAACGGTCTTCTAAGGATGATAGGTACATCTTCTTCTTCTTCTCCCATGTCAACAATCATGTAGTCGATAGGGACATAGTGATATTGTATTCTTACCATAATGTTTTTTGCTATTCCCTCTAGAAATCATATTGATTGGTCCGCCATCTGCAATTGCATATATGTAGGGAACAAAGGTTTATCACCAAATAAGTAGTCATATGCTACCTAGGACATTATGTTGATACCTGATCCGATGTCACAGAAGGTGTTGTGGAAAATTCTTTGTCCAATGGTACACTCGATCGTCGGTACTCCTGAATCTTCCTTCTTGGTAAGGAATGGTGAAGTGAGGAGGTGGCCATATTCTGATCGGAGTGTATTGATCATCTTGACTGATTCTTCTTGTGGCTGCCTAGCCTGGTTCTTCCTTCTTCTCCAATTGCTTCTCTTCTTGGTCACTGTTGTCTCTTCGGGCAGGTATGCCATTTGTGGATGACTAGGAGAGTGATGTATACGATTCTTGAAGGTGAACTTCTCCTTTCTATCCTTAATGGTGAAGCAGATATTGGCACTATCTGCTTAGATGATGGCTTTTGTGGTGCTTAGGAAAGGTTGGCCCAAGATAATGGGTGCCCTTACATCTCCACCTGTTTCCAAAATCAAAAAGTCTATGGGTACATACGATTGTCCCACTCGAATAATGGTGTCTTCAAGAATTTCCTTGGGGTAGCAGAGAGACTGATCTACAAGCTGCAAACGCATGTTTATGTACAATAAAGTATTTCCATTAATCTTATCGTAAAGTACCTTTGGCATGATGTTCACGCTTGCTCTGAAGTCACAAATAGCTTCTTGGAATATATAAGGTCCAATGGCTATAGGGATGATAGGTCTTCCTGTATCTCCTTTCTTTTTAGGCAAGGAATAATCTATCCACCTTCCTGTCGATTGTTCTATGTAACATCCTACAATATTGTGAATATCGACAAGATTTGTAGTTTCAAGATCTTTCGGTTGCCCTAGAATCTTACCTTTGTCGATCTGAGGAACAGCAGCCACCAGTTGAGCTATTTGTGATTCTATCATTTTATTAAAGCGATGCTGGTTTTTAATGGATGAGGAGAAGCTATATATTCTATTATTTATATTTTCTAAAATTTATCATTAGAAGCTAGTTTTTCTAGATAAGCCCTCCATATTTTTAGCTTGGCCAGAAACTAAATCTCTCAAAGATAGTTGGTTATTGAAATTATTATAATTATTACCTTGATAGTTACCTTGGTAGTTCGGCCTTTGTTGCTGATTTCATCCTTGATTCTGTTGAGGATGATAGTTGTTGTTGATGAAGTTTAAATCCTCTTGGGATTTAGGACAGTTGTTCCTTGAATGTCTAGTGTTGCCACATTCTTCACACATCATACGGGAATCATGAATGTGCATGACTTCTTGCTTCTTATTGGCTCAGTCTTCAAGCTTTTTCATCAGCAGGTCCATCTTGGCAGATAGCATGTCTACCCCTTGAGTTGATGCATACCTCCACCTCTCTTGTAGGTTTGAAGACGTTCTTCATTCCAACCTTGGTTGGAGACCATCTTCTCCATGAGAGTTGTTGCTTGTGCAATTGTGAGTGATAAGAATGCACCTCTAGCAGCGGCATCCATATTCTCACGGTGTTGTTTGTCAACCCATGGTAGAAAGTCTGCATGGGTAGCCAATCCTCCATCCCATGGTGAGGACATTCTGATATGTAATCTTGGAAGCATTCACATGCCTTAGGGACAGATTCATCATGTTGCTGCTGAAAACATGAAATTCTTTCATACAGAGCATTGGTCTTGCCTGTGGGAAAGAACTTTGCTAGGAAGACAGTGGAGCAGTTATCCCATGTAGCATTTCTATCTTTGTTGGCATAGAACCATTGCTTAGCCTTCCCCAAAAGTGAAAATGTGAAGAGGCAAAATAATATGGCATCTCTGGTAACTCCCTTGATGGTGAAAGTGTTGCAGATCTCCAGGAAGTGTTAGAGATGAGCACTCGTATCTTCATGTGCCTTTCCACAAAACTGGCTAGCATGCACCATGTTGATCAGAGCTGGCTTAAGCTCAAAAGCATTGTCTCCGATGTTGATCGCTGATCCAATACGGATGTTGGCCGTAGTTGGAGCTGAGAATTCACGGAGAGTCTTGTTGGCCATGGCTTCAAAAACTGTTGTTAAGCTTCGCCTTGTCTAGTTGTCTTTCGATTCTAAAGCTAGAACTTTCTTGAGTTTAGCTCTAGTTCTCCTAATTAATGCTTCTGGATCTTTAACGTAGTTTGTCGAAAGGTCAAAACCGGTCATACATTACCCTACATAAGATATAAAAGTAGACAGAACAAGGGTAAGCCTATTTGAGCAGAGGTCAATGGTTCCCTCGATCACATCAATAAGTAAAAGTTTATCAATATTCCTTTTTGCCTAGCTACCTTCCTCGGCAACGACGCCAGAAATGCTTGTTGGTATTTATTAACTAGTCACTTGTTTAAGTAGCCACCTAATGTTGTTGACATTTCTTAACATCACTTTTGCTAAGTTGTCATCTAGGGCTATGATGCCAGAAATTTTGTTGGTACTACCTAGTGCCACTTTGAGAATGACACTAAGAAGTACTTTAGTATTTTATGTGACTAGAAAGAATATAAATATGAATATGAAGAGATCTGCAAGCGCACAGGTAATTTACCATTGTAGAACTTTACCCGGAAGTATTTCAGGTATTGTTATTTATATTGTTACCGCAGGAAAACAGGTAGTTGGAATATATTGATAACTTATACATATGATGGAGGAGTAAACCATAATCAAACTTCTACTCACAACAGGGGTAAGCAAAGAGATAAATATGATAAGTAATGATAAATGATCACTCAGAGTACTCCTTTTTATGGCATTAGCATTGCTAAGTAGAAATTAGAGGAATAATTCCTAAGTCATTCTTAATTATAAGTCAAAGCATACGTTGATTAGTGCAATTACACTTAGTAGTCATGGCTAAGATCAACTCTATATCTACACATAAGGGATATTACTAAGGAAGATTAAGAACAGAGCTTGTCTTCCTTCGTAACTAGATCTTACTTGTCCTATATTTGAGGAGTGGACTACAAAGGACTCAACGGGAGCGTCACATCCGTGATCTACCACATGGTCTGGAATATAGGGTGTATCCATAGGTAAACAACGTATAAGCACCATGCTTACACAATGTCGATCACTCACCCCTTGTACTTTGGAGCGAGCGCTATACGAACTTATGCTTGAATATAATGATAATCTAGCTATACTAAGTATATAATCAAAATAGACAATGAACATAATAACTAGGAACATGAATAATATTAAGAACAATGTTGAATCAATTATAGCAAACATATAAATAATGAAAGATACAAAAGAGGATACAAGGAGCTATACCAAGCCATGCTTCTTGACAAGATGAGGAATCCAAGCGAAGCTTGCCTCCCTCTAGATCTAGCCTAGCTAGCTATGTCCTAGAATATGGTGGAGCTCTGAGGATGATTAGGGTTTCTACCTTCTTAACTGAATGACTTCTGCCGGAGGGAGGGGGTAGGGGCTGGTATATATAGGGTAGAGCGCAATTCTGAGCCCTCGAATCAAACTGACTTGAAAGAATGGTGTAGATGCAAACCCTAAGGCGGTGGAGAACCGACATTACAACACGGAGGCTGATAGGTGGGCCCATGGGCCGACTGGCCTACAGGTGGGCCCAGGGGCTAGCCGGCCCAACTTGGCAACCACCTGCCCTTCGCTTCGGTGGTTTGCCTCCTGGAGTCTTCTGAAACCTTCTGGAGTTGTTTTCGTTGCGGATAAGCGTGATTAATTCTGACATTTGGGTCCACCTTGATGGTTTTCTGGATACAACCTGCTGAAAACACAGATTCACCAAAACTTGTGGAATTTGTTAGTTTAAACCCCTAAACCTAAGTTGGTGATCATATTCATGCATTATGTTGACGGTTTATAATGGTTGTTAACTACCGTCAACACCCGTCCATAAGTGTGTTCCGCCCTTGTCACTACACTCGTCGGTCCTTCCCCTGACCCCCTCCTCTCTCTCCGACACTCCGCGCGCACGACACACGGGAGCCAGGATGAGCGGCTGAGGACGAGCACGCCCCCAGTGCGTCCCGACCTGCAGCACCCCATCCGTCGCCCCCCAGCACCTTCATCCGTGCCACTAGCGCCCCTATCCATTGCCCCCTTGGCGCGCCGCTTGCCCCATCCACCGGCCCTCGGTCGAACAACATAAAACACTTACAACATGAATGCACACATAAGACTAAAAACAGATAAAACATTTGAAACATGCTCTTGCAACATGTGTGTGAAGTACGTGAAACATCCAAAATAAAAACACTTGCAACTTACAACATGAAACCACTTGATGCAACATAAGACCGAAACAACTGAAATATTTGGAACATACTGTTGCAACATATGCAACATCCAGATAAAAATGCTTGCAACATACGTCTGGAAACAGATAAAACATTTTGAACAAACATTTGCAACATGCCTCTAAAATACTTGCAACATAGTATGCAACATATGCAACATCCCTCAATCCATCAAGATGAAATAATTGCAATATACATCTGAAATCTCTAAAACACTTGAAACATACATATGCAACATAGAGGAGGAAAAGGTTCAGTCGGTCGACTCCGACCGTCGAGCTCAGAGCTGGCGCGCGAGCACCACAAGCGCCCCAGCGGTCCTGGCGGGGTCAGCGGCGTGCGCGACAACGATGGGAGACGGGCGGGCGGACGACGAGGGAGCGAGTGACACAGATGCCTAGGATGGGTGCACGGCGTGGCCGGCGATCGGACGTGGGGCGGTGGGGCACGGGGTGGCAACCGACGAGCGCTGCGGTGGGGGAAAAGGCGTGGACGAATAAGCAGCCACACTGCTGTCTCTGGCGCTATGTGGATAAGAATGAACAAATGAGGATTCATTTTTATGTTTCCGAGAGAGATAGGACCCACACGATCGTGGCCTATTATTAGAGCAACCACAATGTATATGGGCTAAGTAGTCCATATGGGTAACTTTTGTGTCAGTGGACTATAGCTATTGTTGTCTCCACAATGTTTCAGCCAACAAGTAGTCCATAAGATGGATCCCATATGAGATAAAAAATTCTCTCTTTATGAGATAAAAAATTCTCTCTTTACAATCCTGTGCAAAATCAAGAAAGAGAGAGGGAGGAGTGAGAAAAAGTAATATTTTTTATTTCTTATGGGTAGTCCATAAGCTCATGTGTATCTTTTGCTATGGACTACCCTATGAACTGGTCTCACAATGTTCCACCTAGCTGATAGCAAATATTTTAATCCTATGAACTACCTTATGGCAAACATTGTGGTTGCTCTTATGGTTCTTTCGATTTACTGACTTGGCACGGCCGTGCCGTTGTCATATATGACCAGTCGGGAGTCGGCCGTGCCGTGGCACACTGGCACTCCACGAGCCAATAAAACTCTGCCAAAACTGAGGAAAGATGGAGCCGTCCAGGAGTTGCTAAGCCATCGATTGAATTGCAAGCAGATGTGTCTAGAAATGTAAGCGAGTGGTGAGTTTGGATTGGCTAGTTGAGTTTAACTCTCTCTCATAAATTAATTAGGCATACATACCATGTGGTTTGCTTTTTTTTTTAAAAAAAGAAAAAGTTATTTTTTACTTATATATAATTATCCAGACATTACGAGCCTAGCACAAAGCAAACCCAAGTTGGCGGCGCCTCTGCTAGTGACTGACTGCACGCGACCAGCAGCGCAAATCCAAGTGTGGAAAGTAGAGATGAAAATAGATCAGATATAGACGGATATCACTGATATTATATTTGTTTTTAAATTTATATTCGGATTCAGATTCGAATACGAATAGTGTCAACCATGTCAAATGAGATATGATTAGGTATCGACGTCATAAATATGTAATTTGAGTATTCAGATACGGATATAATATCATATGTTGAATATCCAGACTTGATATGAACAGATCTAAATCTCTCTAAACAGATTCGGTCTCAAATACGATCGGAAAATATCGATAGTTATGAGGATGTTATTCTACCGTACTCAGCCGACTTGGGGATCGGGCGTGCGCATCATCTGCCCCGCTAGCGCTAGCCGCTAGGGATCTCTGGCTGCTGCCTAGGGATGAAAATGGTACGGATATTTTTCGACCGTATTCGAAACCGAATCCGTTTAGAGGGGTTGAGATTTGTCCATATCCGAGTCCGGATATCCAACATCCGATACCGTATCCGTATCCGAATACTCAAATCGCATATTTATGATGTCAATATCCAATCATATTCTATCCGACATAGTTGACACTATTCGTATTCGAATTTGAATCTGAACAGAAATATAAAAACAAATATAATATCGATGATATCCGTCCGTATCCGATCCGTTTTCATCCTACTGCTGCCTCCTTTCCCGGCTCTCGGAGAGGAGAGGCACCGCCACCCCGCACGGTCCCAGAGCACGTCTGCACGTGGGTGAAGCATGGGGGCATGTAGGACAACCGAAAACGAAGGATCATGCTTCAACGAAGCAGCAGGAAGCAGCTCGTGACCCGTGACGTGGCCATCCCGCGTCCCGACTGCCACCTGCGCATCCGCGGAAGGGAACGTGACGGGCCCAAGTCCTTGGCGGGAGGGACCGTACCACTACCACGCCACCCAGGATAATTATGAGGCTCCGTCCAGTCCACGACCCGATGTCAGCTTCGTTCATCGTCCCAGGAAGGATGGGTCCGTGACTGTCACGAACTGTAGCATTATGCTCCGTATGTACTGTACTTTAGTGAGCGTGCCTGCCAAGTTAACAGCTCGACATGTCAAAAAACTTTTTAAGTTGCTCACCTCTATCTTGAGAAATGTAGATCTTTTCAAGTTGCTCACTTGTAACTTCAGAAAGTTAGTGCTCCTCATCCAAGCGGTACCCAGGCCATGTAATATGTTGCTGCAGTTCATCTAGGTGCGCGCACACTCTCTAAGTACAAAAAAAAAACTTCAGAAATTTTTTATTTAATTTTAAAAACTTTAGTGAGCAATTCAGTACAATTTTTTTATAAAAATAAAATGCTTACAAAGCACCACAAACTGGTACGTAATTGTACGTGAATCTCGGAGCTGCAGCAAATTGCTCACGGCTGGCTCTTGCCAGTTTTGAGGTTCCAGTACATACTCCCAGTACACCAGTACAAGTTCTCTAGTTCAGGGTCAAGTAGGACACCAGTACACCTCGTAAATGGTGGCTGGCCGGTGCCGTCTCTGTCTGGCCCTGACCCCAACCCATGACCATGACAGTAGCCAAAGTCCCATTTTTATTTTTGGCCGGTTGGCAGCAGCTTCCTCGCAGTCGTCTCGTGGGTCAGGAGCAGAGCATTCGCAGTCGGCACGCAGCTCTACTGTACCTGACCGCCACCACCTGTCCACGGGCCGGGCGTCACCCTTGATTTGGTGCTTCACCAATCACCACCACCTGCCCACGCGCCCGCCCCCACGTGGCCCCCTGTGTGGGGCCCACATCACATCGAAGCCACCGGAACCACCACCGTTTCCTTCCTCCCATCATCATCCGCGCAGCCTGCAGAGGCTCCGGCCTCCGTCCGTTCACACCAGTCCCCCGCGGGGCGAGGCGTCTTTAAGTAAAAAATTTGAAGACTCTTCGAGGCCCCGCGCCGCACCCCACGTGTCAGGACGGCACTGGATGCGGGCGGTGGCCAAGATGCCTATATTTAGCAACCATCTGGAGTCGAGACTCACAGTGCGCTTTGTAGAACGCAGAGCAGAGCCTCTTGTGTTTGGTTTCCTTGTTTCTTCAATCACCGGTAGAAAGGCAAGGTCTGCGAGCGATGGGCATCGTCGACGTCGTCTCCGAGTACTGCTCCTTGCCGAGGACTCGCCGGCATCTCAAGAAGAGGAAGCAGTTCCAGGTACCTATCTTTCCCATCTTGTTCTGTTTCTGTTCGGGGTCTTGTGCCCAAATCCCAACAACTCAACTGACCCCAACTCCACTTGATGCAGACGGTGGAGATGAAGGTGCGGATCGACTGCGAAGGCTGCGAGCGGAAGGTGAAGAAAGCGCTCGAGGACATGAAGGGCGTGAGCTCCGTGGAGGTGACGGCGAAGCAGAACAAGGTGACGGTGACGGGGTACGTGGACGCCGCCAAGGTGATGCGCCGCGTCGCCTACAAGACGGGCAAGCGGGTGGAGCCGTGGCCCTACGTGCCCTACGAGATGGTGGCGCACCCTTACGCGCCGGGGGCCTACGACAAGAAGGCGCCCGCCGGGTACGTCCGCAACGTCGTCGCCGACCCCACCGCCGCGCCGCTCGCCAGGGCGTCGTCCACCGAGGTCAGGTACACCGCGGCGTTCAGCGACGAGAACCCAAACGCCTGCTCCGTCATGTAGACGTTGGACCTCAAGAGGTGGTGGCAGCTTTCGTTCCGGTTGCTTTGTTGCTGTTGGAGCTTTTGCTCTTTTTATTTTTCTTTCATTTTTTTTCTCCTTTCCGGTTTGATGTACTAGACTAGAAGATGTAGTGGTACGTGTTTTGATTTTGTGAAAAAAGAGCGAATTTGTAATGGTAGTAGTGTTGTGGAAACGGAATCGGCAAAATCAGTCGTCCTTCCGCTGATTGCTACTGCTAGCAATGAAAGCAATGATTGGTTCCAAAGGGACGTGCAAATATCCTGGCAGCAGCGTAGTAGTGGTTTGGGTATGGATTTGAGCACTGATGAGACGCCACGGTGCATTATTTCGGTGGTTGCAAACGCCAAACGGTAGGTACCCTTTGGCCTTTGGGCGGCCACTTTCATTTGGGTTGGTGAGCAGTCAGGTATTAGTTGCAAACTTGGAATTGACACCACGGGCTTCATAAATTCGGATAAACTAATAATTTAGTTTTAAGTTAAAATCAAAGTTGTTATGCTGGTTGTCGTTCATCGCTGATCCTCGAGCAAGGTCATTTGCTCCTACTATTCCACCCCCCCCCCCCCCCCCCCCCCCCCGTCCTCGGTTCCTTCCCCTGTCTTTTCTGCTCTGAGAATTGCAGGCTCCAAGGCCTTGAGCAAGTTATTTCTGTTTAAGAAACAAGCAGGTAAAAATAGTTCTAAATCCATTCCACGTTATAATTCGTTTGACTTTTTTTTTATCTCCGCTCGTCTTATTCAAATTTCTGCGTTAAATATTACTTTTTTTTGTTGTGGCCTGTTTTATTAATAAAAGTTCTTCAATAATGATTTAAATTTGACTATGTTTGCATAAATTTTTTAAATAAGATGAACGATCAAACCTAGGGTCAAACATTATAATTTGGAACGAAGAGAGTACGATACTATACTATTCCTTTCATCCCTAAATAACTATCGTTTTTTATTTTCATGCCACAAGTTTAATTAGATTTGTAGAGAATACGTACAACATTTATATCTCTAAATAAATTTATTATAAAAATAAATTCAACGACCTATCTAATAATATTAATTATGTATTATAAATATTAATATTTTTAATATAAAATTAGTTAAAATTATTTTTTAAGAAGCGAGAATGATAGTTATTTGGATCATAGGGAGTAGACAATTTGGAGGCCTGTCAAAAGCCATGTGTCATGGTCATACGATCTAAGGCCCTCCACAGTGTGGAGTGGTGCCTTAAAACAATTGGGCCCCACGATCAGGATTTTGGCATCACCCAGCAAAGGCTACAGCGTGTGGAGCAGCTTGGCATCACTAGCGAACCCACATGATAATAATTAAAAAACCAAAGCCAGCGCTTATTCTATCCTTCCCATTCCTTCAACTAGTACAGACTCTCTCTTTTCCCTCCATTGAAAAACGAAGATAGCACCGGCGCAACTACTTGCGCCGCTCCCATTTTTTCTAGTGCAAGCATCGGTAGTTGCAGTGTCTAGAGTGATGCTTCATCTTTCTCTCTCTATTTCTGGCACGACCTTAGCTACACGCTGTGGAAGGCCTAAGGGGGCCATCATAAGCCATGTGTCATGATCGTACGCTCTAAGGGCAAGTGCATTAGCATTGTCTCGTAGGTAGTCTTATGAAGTGCCACATAATTATGAAACGATTTAAGAGGTAAGAGGTAACAAGTGCAATGGATTGTTTTTTTAAGTTGTCTTGTAGTAATTCTAAAGTCCTTAATTTGTGGATACAGCAATAAAATATTTGTGAGTTACATGACAACAACCATTTATACAATGATATGTAAGTTGTCTTGTAGTCTTATATTTTAGATCATGTGAAACAACCACCTCTTTCTTTCCCCTCTTTTCTCTACGCTACAAAAAAAATCTTAAGTGGCACTGCATGAGACGGTGTACGAGACCGCTAACGTGTAGTTGCCCTAACGGCCAATTCCTGGTACATGTCCAGTCATTAAATGCCACATAAGATTGCCATCAATTAATGAAACAATAATTAATCTCAGTTTGGCAGATCCAGCATTCTCCGTACTTGTCTGCAAGGCACAGCAGGATTGCTGATGCTGAATCTTCAAAATCAAATCACATAGACGTGATCAGCTAGGAGAGCAAAACCTTACACAGTAAACACAACCAAGCTCCCAAGTCAAAACACTGTTCCTCGGTGCTTAGTACTTAATATCTGGCAGAGCATTATTGCATACAACTTAGTTCTGGCAAAATTTCGATTAACCTCCATGTATAGGCACAGATTACACTAAATTCTTTAAAAGAATGTTGTCAAGATTCTAGTTTCCTTCTGCATCCTGTATTCTTGAGGGTTCTCCAACTGCAACTTCCATGCGTTGGTACCAATCACCGATTTCAGTATTCTCAACCATGTCTTTTCCTGCTCTCAAGTACCGGATAGGCCTCAGAACACCGAAGACGGCAAGATCTGCCAAGCTAGGCTTGGAGCCACCTGGACGAGCAACCACAGTTAGTATTGCTTCAAGAAATAAAATTCTCTACTGTTTCCCTATTCTTATGCCCTTGTTTTTAGCTAATGAATAAATATGATACCCAGGAAATCTCTTCCATTCAGGGCTTCGATCCATGTATTGGCAGCATCATACAACGAAGCACGCTCATCAGTTATGTTGTATTTCTTCTTCAGCTTCTTAGATACCATGTACATGGCCGCAGCACCAGCATACTTCACGGCAAACCTCTCTGTAAAACTGAAATTACCTGCATAACAAAGGTTTGGAAAAGAGCATTTATTGTCGTATGTGAAAATAAGTAATAAAACCATGAGTCACACAACTCAAGTAAATTTGTGCAATCATCCATATCAAAAAAATGATAACTCTCATATCTGTTGGTACAGTATAAAATAGATGTTAGTCCAATGTTCAAAAGTCATTGGAAGATAAGTCAGAGAACCAAAATTGCAAGCATTCCACAGCTCTACAAGTTGCTGGACAGATCAATGAAAACATAGATTTGTACAAAAGCACACCGTGTACAACCTTCTTAGTGTCTTATTAGCGTGGTGTCTAGTGCCGTGTGGTTATTCCAGCCAGCGTCCTGTACATAAAGCTCTTTCTCCTTAATCGAGCTCCTGTCATTTGCGTTAAAAAAAGAACCAAAATTGCATTCATTTTTGTGGACAGCCATCAGGATAGGAAACAACCCTATTATGTGTGAGACCGCATTGACAGTGTGTATTAGAAAATGTTTGTTTGCAGAGTTCACAAGATTCATCAATGATCAAGACGAGACTAAGTTGTTTGTTTGAAGGGTTCACAAGATCAAGATTTTTGTGTCAGGTACTGTGTACAGAGCAAAAAGGCAAAAATTTGATGTATTTTCTGGTATCTAAACATCCAAAAACAATTTGATGTATGTACTGTCTCTGAGCTGATACAAAATCCCAAGAAAAAGATGGATCTGGTGTGCTTGTATCTCTGAGCTGATGAAAAATCACCAGCAAAAAGGCAATCTAAGCAACTAAATGTGTCCGCAAAATGAAAATGATGAAACTTTAACTGCACATCTCTGAAAACTTATGAATAATCACCAGCTTTTTGATAGAACCACCAAAGAGAAAAATCATGCATTCGACATTGTAGCTATACGTGTTCATGGTGTTGCCATGGTTCACACATTATCTGAATGCAACTCCCAAAATGGGTTTCATAGGTCATCAACACTCAAAACTAACAAACCTAAGAAAAGATGATGGGGCCCTTGCTCTTTATTTTCGTCAAGGTATAGAAGAAGGCCTGACAACCATATGGGTGCCATAGCAATCAACAAAATCAAGTTCTGAATATTACATGATACATTTCTTTTTTTTTTCTCGAGTGAATTCCATGATACATTTCATGTTCCATCCCATCCCATAAAGGATAACAATCCACAAAGGATCCTACTTTCTGAGAAAGCCATAATTGTCTTCTGTGAGGACCCTGAGGTCTGATAATATCTAGGGCATAAAAGTGTTAAATACTCCTTTATATATTGTCACTAGATGGATTTTTACCCCCAAGATCAAAACTGCATCTTTCTCATGATTCATGACACCGCTTGTTTAGGGGAATGACATGTACAAAAGATGGGTAACTATTTCAATCATATCTGGAGAAGAAAAAATGGGTGATGGCACAAGAACCCACAGAAGATAGTGTTGGGCTATTGTCACAAAAACTTAAAATCGATAGTGTTTGGCTATTGCCACAAAAACTTAAAATCAATCTGGTAGCCAAATTTCCAATAGTAGCAGCCAAGTAGTGTCAAATGATGGTTGTTGAAATAACACCTCAGTAAGGAGCAACCAAAATTATAGTATGATTTGACACAGATACGCTTCACGCCATTGTTCAATATGGAATTCAGAATTTTACAACATCATGCCAGCTTGATTTGAAAGCAGCTATGACCCAAATACCACACATTAGTCCATGAATCCATATTCTATGTAACAATTTACAATTGTGTGCCTTATGTAATTCTCAATAAGTAGAGTGTGAGCTTAAATTTGCACAGGTGTTCAGTGATAGTGGGCAATGCTCACCTCAATAAATTAAATTTTGCAGGAGAGGAAAGATACTGAAAGTGCATCTCTAAAGTTCAAAATATGAAAAAGAAAGGAATTATAGGAGGATATGTACAACAGATTGAGGATATATCGAGTTACCATGTTTTGCAATGTAGTCAAAAGATTCTAGAGCTTCTGAAGTTGTCCGATATATGTTAGGAGACAAGACATGCACAAGGTGTTCATCGACCCACCTAGATCAAGGGAAAAATGTTAGAAGGCAGAAAATAAAATAGCAATGTTTCAAAGAGCACAAGGCCCTAGAGTGGTGGTCGAGCTCAAAAATTCTAGAGCATTTGAAGTTATCCGATATATGTTAGGAGGCAAGATATGCACAAGGTGCTCATCAACCCACCTAGATCAAGGAAAAGTATCATAAAGAAAAAATAAAATAGCAATGTTTCAAAGAGCACAAGGCCCTACAGTGGTAGTCAGGCTCCAAAGTGCTCAGGCGGCTTCTGGCATATATTAATAAAATGAACATGTAAAAAATAGAGAAAAACACCTAGACAAAATGACTAGCAGTAAACAACGTGTTAGCATGCCTAGAGCATAGGCAATGCCTTTTTAAGCATTGGTTTAGGCATAACTATTCAGATAGTGGTGGCAAAAGCAGGATTCTAACTGTTACCAATATAATACCAGTTCACCCCAAACGGGCAGTACTGATCATGAATGGCATAGTGATAAGGTCAGGAAAGGCAACTGGGTTCGCAAAAGTTTCTTGGAACATGTGTGGAAGCGTAGTTATAAAAGAAAAGTAATTCACAAATATTTTAAGGAACTAGCAGAACCTGAAATTCAAGGACAAATTTAATTTGCTGTTTGTTTTTGTGTACTTTATGGTTGTTAAGTCATTTTCATCTCACTACGTAAAGCCGGCACCTGTTCACATAGAAAAGTACAAAAGGACTTATGCATGAAGGTTAAGAACAATGTGAGGCCACGCTACCACTACTAAAAGTGAAATCACAAAAAACTTCATTACTTTCAACCTCCAAACCATGGGGTTCAAAGAAATTTTGAAATGATAAGCCATAACTTAAATAGTAATTAAGGAGAGTAATAGATAAGATACCTTCGCCATTTTGCTTCCTCATCATTAGTGAGTTCATCAGGGTTGATCCTGCGCTGTAGTATATTGATTATATCTGCCAATAAGATCGAAAAATGCCAAAGGACTTCATTGTTTAGCCCATATGAAAAAAAAGAGCATGTAATTTGTGATTATCACAATGTAAAAGGAGACAAAAACTATGTAACAGCAAAGAGTAACCTGATGAATCAACAAGCTCTTCACCATCTACTGTCAATATTGGCACTTTCTTGTAATCAGACCACTTGATTTCCTTTTTGCTCAATGGATTAACTTCCACAACTTTATATGGTATATCATGATAGTCTAAAAAGGCTGAGATGAAGGCAATGGAGAAAAAGTTAATGTCATGGCAGTGGGAACATGTATATTCAAGAACAGAAAAGTATATTGTTCTCAAGCAGACAATTTCTATAGTTCTCCTGCTGTTATGAAATGTTAACACCAACATTTTTACAAAATGTATTCCATCTCATTACCCTCAAATTTAGGAAAACAGTTTGGTATCTAACTATTATTTACTGTACTATAGAGAACAAAGATAAATCACATCCAAATTCCAAATTTAAACATGGAGCAAATTGCTATCATATCATACTTCAGAAACATAACAGTTTCTATATTTATACTAATATAAAAAGCGAGTATAACTCTTTGCTGCATATGGTTTACCAAGAACATTCATATCCCTTGGATGAAGGGCGAGCCTGGTGCAAGCGGTAGAGTCTTACCGCCTGTTGTAGACACACCTCACACCCAATATGGGGGGGGGGGGGGGGGGGGGGGGGGTGACCTTCATATATATAGCTAATATGGCTGGGTATACAAGGAATACAATCAAGTATACATAGCAGGTGCTAATTATAGCTAATCACACATAGATCTGCCTAATACCCGCCCGCAGTCTAAGCGGGAGGTTCCCGGATGCATAGACTGGACCTGAATTCAGTAAATAGCTGTACAGGAAGGCCCTTGGTCATGATGTCTGCGAACTGGTGAGAGGATGGCACATGAAGAACCCGAACTTGTCCCAAGGCGACCTTCTCACGGACGAAGTGAATATCAATCTCAATGTGCTTCGTGCGACGATGATGAACGGGGTTGGTTGTCATGTAGATAGCCCTGACATTGTCACAGTAGACAACCATCGCCGAAGCAATGGAGACGTGGAGCTCCTGCAGGAGCTGGCGCAGCCAGCAACACTCGGCCACCACATGAGCAACAGCACGGTACTATGCTTCTGCACTGGAGCGGGAGACCGTGGTCTGACGCTTGGAGGACCAAGAAATCAGATTGTCGCCGAGGTAGACACAATAGCCGGAGGTGGAGCGCTGAGAATCTAGGTAGCCAGCCAGCCCAATCGGCATCGGAGTAGGCGACCAGTGACTGAACAGGGCCGACACCAATGTGGAGGCCAGGAGGAGAGAGTGCCCTTCATGTAGCGTAGAATCCTCTTGATCATCGAGAGGTGCGGCTCGCGAGGATCATGCATGAAGAGGCACACCTGTTGGACGGCGTATGCCAAGTCAGGACGAGTCAGCGTGAGGTACTGGAGCGCGCCAGCAAGGCTCCGGTACGCAGGACGGATCAGCAACAGGAGCACCGGCGGTGGCGGATAGCTTGGCATGAGTGTCAACAGGTGTCGTCGTAGAGTGACACTCAGCCATGCCGGCGCGTTGAAGAAGCTCAACGGCGTACTGTAGCTGGGATAAGAACAAGCCGTCGGCGGAGCGAGTGACAGAGATGCCGAGGAAGTGATGGAGTGCGCCCAGGTCAGTCATGGCAAACTCAGAGTGGAGGCGCCCAATGATCTACTGTAGAAATGCCGTCGAGGACGCAATAAGGACGATGTCGTCGACGTACAGAGGCAGGTAGGCGATATTGGTCCCGTCTTTGTAGACAAAGAGGGAGGTGTCGGAAGTCGAGGCGACGAAGCCGAGTTGGCGAATGTATGTTGCAAAACACTGGTACTAGGCTTGGGGAGCCTGCTTCAGGCCATAGAGGGAGCGCTGCAACAGACACACATGATCAGGAAAAACAGGGTCGACGAAGTCTGGGGGGCTGCTGGCAGTAGACGGTCTCCTCCAGATGTCCATGGAGAAAAGCGTTCTTGACGTCTAGCTGATGAATAGGCCAGGCGCGTGAGGCAGCAATGCTGAGGATAGCCCAGATGGTTGCTGGTTTGACCACCGGACTGAATGTCTCGTCGTAGTCGATGCCGTGGTGCTGGGAGAAGCCATGAACCACTGAGCGAGCCTTGTGGCGGGCGAGGGTACCGTCAGAGTGGTACTTGTGCTTGTATCCACTTGCCTGTGACCACGTTGGCGCCGGGTGGCCGGGGCACGAGGCGCCATGTCCCGTTGTCGATGAGCGCCTTGTACTCCTCAGCCATGGTCGCATGCCAGTTTGGATCAGCCAAACCACTACTGGTAGTTGGCGGGAAGCAGAGATGAAGTGGTTGTCGTAGAGAGCCCCACATACCGCATAACCGGTATGGCCCTGGACTGGGTCCGCGTGATGTGTCGTTCCTGCTGTACGGGAGGTGCTGGTGGAGCTGCGGGCACCTGTGGCTGCTGGACAGGAGCAATAGCCTGCTGGACAAGTGCAGGAGCCGGTCCTGGTGCTGTAGAGGACCCGTCATGCGCCCGGGGACGCCGGCTATAGACAAGCCGGATGTCCCGAGCTGGTGGAGCGGCGTGAACAACAACTGGAACCGGGGCAGCCGCTGGAGGAGCAGCAGGTGGTGGATCGGCTACTGGTGGAGCAGCAGGCAATACGGGGCCGTGAAACAAGATCGCGGGGTCGTCGGTCAGCTCCTCAATGAATCCTTGGTGTGACTGCCTAGCAGCAGTGGGCAAGGATGCAGGACGCACCGGCACTGTAGTACCTGCAAGCAAAAAATCCAGGTCAGCTTGACGAAGGACCTGGTGGGGTAAAGCCTGAAGGGAAAACAAGTCTCATCGAAGACCACGTGGCGAGAGATGATGACGCACTGAGTGGCCATGTCAAGGCAGCGATACCCCTTGTGGGAAGAGGGATAGCCGAGAAAAAAAACAAGCTGTGGAGCGAGGGGAGAGTTTGTGGCGAGCCGTGGCAGTCAAGTTGGGATAACAGAGATACCCAAAGACACGTAAGTGGGAGTACTCAGGAGGTTTGTTGTGGAGAGTATATGGAATGCTGTGGCGAACAGCAGAGCATGGACGCCTATTCAGAAGGTATGTGGCTGTGGCGAGCGCCTCAGCCCAGTACTGAGCAGGCATGTGTGCATGGAGGAGCATCGTGCGACTAATGTTGTTCAATGTGCGAAGAAGGCGTTCAACCTTGCCATTTTGTGGGGAGGTATATGGACACGAGAGGCGTAAATGAATACCATGGGAAGCAAAGAGAGTATGGAGGGTATTGTTTACGAACTCAGTGCCGTTGTCGGCTTGGATAGCTTTGATGGCAAGGCTGAATTGAGTGTGGACATAATTGCAAAAATTTGTAATATGTGTGGAGACTTCAAATTTGCGAGTGAGGGGAAAGGTCCAACAGAAATGAGTGAAATCATCAAGTAAAACGAGATAATATTGATACCCGGATACACTGGCAATTGAGGATGTCCATACATCACAGTGAACAAGTTCAAAAGGCATGAAAATATATGAGCTAGAATCTGAAAAAGACACACATGTTTGCCAAGCTGACAAGAACGACATAGCAGGTGCTCTACTTTATTACAGGTGATGGACGCATTACTACGAAGGATGTCAATGGTGACGGAGCTGGGATGACCAAGACGGTGATGCCAGAGGTCGATGGAGATGGCAATGCTGGCGTGTGGAGCGGAAGACGTAGCAGGGAAGGTGTAAAGATCACCAGCACTATTGCAGCGAAGCATCACGCATCGGGTCGGGATATCCTTGACAGAAAAACCAAGAGCGTCAAATTCTATAGAGCAGTTGTTATCCCTAGTAAATTGACAGGACAGATAGCAGATTGCAGACTAGAGATGGGACAACTAAGACATTATTAAGATGAAAATTTGACTCTGGTGTATGAAGAACAGACTCGCCACGACATGAAATAGGAAGAGTTTGACCATTGCCAACGGTAATGGAAGAGTGAGGAGGAGGATGGCGAGAAAGGAGTATACCATCCGAGGAGCTCATGTGGGAGGAGGCGTCGAAATCTAGGACCCAGGGATACTGGCCCTAGAGATGCATCTGATTGAGTGCAGCAACAAGACCATCCTGGTTCCACATGGAAGCCTGTTGGGAGACGTGGAGCGGCGCAAATGTCGTCGGGGGCTGCGTAGGCGCGAAGGCCGTGCGAGCCGGAGGAGGGGCGCCAAGCACGCCTGGGCGCCAAACGCCCTGCTGAGCCGAAGGAGGGCCCTGTGGCGCCCATGGATTGTAGCAAATCCAGAGGCCCATGGGTCGGTATTGGCCAGTCTGGCCAACGCCGTCGTGCTGCTGCGCAGGGCCGCTGTTCCAGCCACGCCGGCTCTTGCCCTTGCCCTTGTCCTTGCTGCCGCTGCTGTTGCCCCCGCCGCCGCCCTTGTTGCTGCCGTAGCCGGTCACGTGTGGGTTGTGGACCTCCAGAGTTGGCTGTGGTAGCGAGAGCACGGCACCCGCCTGGGCTGGTGCAGCCAGACCCGGCGGTGGCGAGGAGGGCGGTGCTGGCGACCGTCTTTTCGTCGTTGGCGAGACGGAGCTCCTTTAGTGCCAGCATGTCATGGGCTCATGGCAAATGTGGGAAGTACAACGGAGTTGGCGATGTCGTCGGCGGTGTTGGAGAAGCGAGGATTGAGGCCACGCAAAAGGGCGAGGACGAGCTGCTGAGTCCAAGGACTAGGATGGCCGACGTCGCGAAGAGCGGCGGCCTTGATCTTCAGCCGCTGGCAGTACGCCAAGATGGTGCTGTCACCTTGCACCATGGAGTGAAATTCGTTGAGGAGGAAGATGGCATGCGGCTCCTGGTTGGCGCCGAAGATCCCTTCAATGGCCACCCACAGATCACGGGCGGTTGGATCGGCACCGTCCATGGCGAGGTCGAGGACGGAGTCGTCGACGGAGCTGGAGATCCATCCCCGAACGCAGTACTCCGCGGCATCCCACTGAGGATCATCAAGTCGAGGGGGAGCAGAGCCGTCGATGTGCGAGCGAAGGCCGAACTTGCCGCACAACGACTTGAAGAAGAACGTCCACTTGGAGTAGTTGGATTGAAGGTCCAGCGTAAATGGGATGTGAGACTTGACATTGACTGTGGCGTAGTTTTGAGCCACGATCGGTGCAGCATCGCAGGCGCTCATGGCAGGCATGGTGGGAGTGCCTGTCGCGGGCAGGGTGCCGACACTGGTGGTCGAGGAGGAGGCGAGGTGTCCATGGGAGAGGAGAGAGGGGGTGGACGGGCGAGAGGAAGTCTCGCGCGTGGGGGGGGGGGGGGGGGGGGGGGTTGCGCTGATCACGGAAGGAGTCGCGAGGTGGGGGAAAGAACGGGAGAATATGATCTAATCGGCTGATACCATGTAGAGACACACCTCACACCCAATATGGGGGGGGGGGGTGACCTTCATATATATAGCCAATATGGCTGGGTATACAAGGAATACAATCAAGTATACATAGCAGGTGCTAATTATAGCTAATCACACATAGACCTGCCTAATACCTGTGACCGGAAGGTCCCGGGTTCGAGTCGCGGTCTCCTCGCATTACACAGACGAGGGTAAGGCTTGCCACTAACACCCTTCCCCTGACCCCGTACAGAGCGGGAGCTCTCTGCACTGGGTACGCCCTTTTATTCATATCCCTTGGATCATCTCTCAATAGAATAGCTCATTCATTGTGAACCCTGCCAACCATGACACGTTTAAACAATTTTATAATTCGTCTGTTTCCTTGCCACCAATTAATACATTAACCACCACAGCACAATCCCACTAATAAAATTATTAAGGAAAAAGACTACTTCACCCCCCACCTTTCATACTTGGTCTACTTCACCCCCTCAACTATGAAACCGTCTGTTTTACCCCCTCAACTTTCCAAAACCGTCTATTTTACCCCCCGGGCGGTTTTCAGCGGCGGGCTACTACAGTAACAGCGGGTTTGCTACAGTAATGGTGGTTTGCTACAGTGCCGCCAGCTTTGAATTTCTTTTTTTTTATTTATTTTCGTTGAATTTTTGAAAAATCATAAAATGAAAAATCTAATTTTATTGGACTCCATATGAGTAGATCTACACAATGAATATATAATACAGTATGCTTTAGTATAAATTTTTTTTGTAGCTTTAGATTAATTGGAAAATCCAATTTTGTGGTGAAATTAATTGGAATAATTCATAGCTGCAGTTTCTATGGTCCAATTGTGGTGAAATTTTTATGCTACGCTAATTATTGTATGCTTGAACTATAGTAAAACTTTCGTACTCATTAGACTATGTATAACTTAGTTATAGATAAATTCTAATTAATTTCACCACAAAATTGGATTTTCCAATTAATCTAAAGCTACAAAAAAAAATTATACTAAAGCATACTGTATTATATATTTATTGTGTAGATCTACTCATGTGGAGTCCAATAAAATTAGATTTTTCATTTTATGATTTTTCTATGATTTACTATGATTTTTTAAAAATTCACCGAAAATAAATTAAAAAAGGAAATTCAAAACAGTCGACACTGTAGCAACCCATCGCAACTGTAGCAACCTGATGTTACTGTAGCAAGACCGCCGCTGAAAACCCGCCTAGAGGGTAAAATAGACGGTTTTGGAAAGTTGAGGGGGTAAAACAGACGGTTTCATAGTTGAGGGGGTGAAGTAGACCAAGTATGAAAGGTGAGGGGGTGAAGTAGACTTTTTCCAAATTATTAATATGACAGCAATGGGCCAATCCAGATAAATGACCCCTTCCACGAGTAGCCCTCGTGCAATCAACTTATTGGTCATGTATCCAACTTATTCGTCATGTATCATCCTCATCTTCAGCAATCTAGCACTCTTCTCAGTAGTGATGCACTGTTTTGTGATGAATGATTGCTTCTTGAATTTACTAGATTTAAGTTCATCTATTGTGTTTGTTCTATTCATCTATAAGCAAACAGAGCAAAGCATACATTTTATTATATAAGATGATGTACCCCTATCCCTACCATTTTTTTTTAAAAAAAATCATATATTCCTACTCGAAATGAGTGGGGAAAAAAATCTCCTGATCCCAGAAGTAAATGGAAAACTGATTTCAAACGTAACATACACTGGAAGGTGTCTCACCTCTGACCTTGTTGCAGAAGGGGCAGGCCTGGTACTGGTACAGCACCACGTTCTGCGGCAACAGATCCGGCTGCGGCCGCTCCTTGGCCTTGGCCTCCGCCGCCGCTACAGTAGCGAAGGTAAGGGAGAAGGATACTGCGCCGGCAACCCCAGCAGGCATCACCCTCGAGGACGGAAGCGGCGAACGGGGCGGCGGCGGCGGCGCGGCGCACCACCGCGCGCCCGCGGCGGCGGCGGCCGTGGCCTCTGCGCCGTTTAGATGGCGCGCGGAGAAGAGGGAACGGGAGACTAGGGTCTGCGCCGCTCGCAGCGACCTCATCTTGGCAAGGTTCTAGGGTTTGGCCTGGTCTGCGGCGCCGGGGAACGACCAATAGATCCGATGGCTTTAGCGGCAGCGTACAAGCTCTAAAACCCACTGCCCTGTTTCTCTGAACCAAGGCTCGTCGTCCAGATTTCAGCGTATACACCTGTTTGGTTGGTTCGCGGCCTGCCAGCCAAACACGTATGAAAACATTGACCAATAGGCAGAGCTATCTGGTTATGAAACCAAACACGTTCATAAGGTCCTGCCACTCAATCGAGAAGCTAAACAAAGATTTTTCTTAAAAAAAATCCTCACAACAGATAGTACATGATTTTTTTTAAATCCTCATGAAATAATAGTACATGTTGTAATATCTGAGTGCACATCCAAACAAATACCACCATACACAATCCTTACATATACTAACACACGCACATACCTACAAGAAATTCACGAAGATAAGCTCTACGGAGCTACAGACGCCCTGTTTCTCATTGTGATATCTTAGTTGGAGAAAAACTTCAGACAGGACACAACGCTTCCACCATCCGCGCTATGCACGGTTCTAAGCTAAAGATCTAAACCTAAGCCAACCAAATTTAAATCTAGGAGCTAGATTATGACAATTTTTAGTCCTCCAAGCAAATAGCTCATGGGTTGCCTAGCCTGAACAAACAAAATATTGGATGGGCTCATATTTTCTTTATTGAGTATACTTGAGTGGATTATATATTTTTATCGGGACTTATAAAGCATATAAATTTAAACTAAATTTCTTCAAATTTTCAATCAATCACTATTCTCCTTTTTTATTTATTTGCTGGTTTTCTTCTTATTTTCTCTATTATTTTTCTTCCCTTTCTGCTTGGATTGGATCCACCTTCCACTATAGCCACGATAGTTGTGGTCTCCATACCTGATATCTCATAGTTTAACTATCATTGTTACATCATTAGCTCTATTTGGAATTGTTTATTAGCATGGAAAAAAATAGCGGGCTATAGCGGCGCTATAGCGGTGGGAGAAGCCTGCCGCTAAGCTATTGGTCTTTTTAACGCTATGCCGACTTTCGTCACTATTTGCCGCTATAGCGCCGCTATTTGCCGCTATTTACCGCTATTTGCCGCTATAGCGCCGCTAAACGATATGACGATTTTCTACGTATTAATTATCATTTGCTACTAATTTGTTATTTTGGACAGTTAAACTTTCATGAATCATGTTGTAATGTCATTTGGTATTTGGTAATGTTATCTAGAATTGTGGAATCTTAGAAACATATTTGTGTTCATCGATTTTCATATTTGCCATGTTTTTTTTATCAAATACTAGAGTGCTTATTAGTCAACTTCTCATTGGAAAAACAGAAGTTGTTCTAACTTATGACTAGTTTCTCCAAACTGTGCATGTACCTCGATAACATAAAAACAGAGAAGCCTATCGGGAGGTATTTTTTTTTATCATGGCCCCTTGGTTCTCGTCTCCCATTCACACTCGTGCCATCACTGAGCTCGCCTCCTCCTACCTCCTCCATCGCTCCACAAGGCTCATTGCCACCTCTTCTATCGTCGACTGCAAGCTTCGTGCGCCTTCTCCACCGATGACACCGGTTCCTCTTCTTTTACTATGCCTCCTTTTCCTGTCTCCTCCACCCGTTGGGTCCTCTGTCCTCCTTCGCCGCCGCAGTGGGCTCCTCTTATATCTGCAGCACTGACAACTCCTCAGCGCTTAAATGGTCGAACAGTTGAGAACCATGTGCTACTCGACCCCATCGATGAGCTCATGCCTAAGGACAAGGACAGGGCGCGCAAGCTGCTTAGCTCCAAGCACATCTTCTTCCACAAGATGTGTGCCTACCACAATGGCGGCAGCTGAGGACAAGGCGGAGGACGGTGGGAAACACGCGACCGCTAATGGCTAATTTGGAAACTCCAATCCCTCTAGGATCCCGAACTTTTTCCAGGGTGGAAAATCCATGAGGATATCATTCTAGTTATTATCTTAGTTTTTAGTGGGGAGTTTTTCATCCATGGGTTTTGCTCCCTTTGCTTCCAAAAGGAACCTAAGTGGTGCAAGAGGACGCGGCCGCGGTGGTTGTGCTGATGGGTTGCTGGAACGGGAGAGGAAAGGGGCAGTGTAAAATAAGTCAGGCATGTCAAATACTTTTCCTTGGCTTTTCTAAAAAAAACCTACTGTGAGTAGTTGGTAAAAAAGTCAACTTAAGAAAAACTCCTTTAAAAATTAAGAGCATCCAGATAGGCCATTGTCTACCGATAGACTCCTCGTCTTTCCCTGTCAACTCGCTCAGGCTAAGGCATGATATACAACCAACAATGACTTGATCTCAACTAGCTTTGCAATGGTGGCGTACCTGCATGGTGGTATGTTTCATCATGCTGCATATATTCCTCATAGATACATATAACAATTGAATATTCCACGATACGGATCCGAAGTCAAATAGATTCATTTTAGCATCCATATAAAAAAATAATAGGATATTCATATTCAAGTTGTAACGCATATGGAGTTCCCACATATAATGGATAACTAGACATTCATTTCCACAAGTAGACATATAAAACTGCACAGCTCTCCTGCACGTTGGAGGAAAAAGAAAAAAAAAAGCAGGCATGAAAGGCAGGGTTCTATATAGTAGTGAAATAACATCATAGCTAATTGTTCTACATAGCAACTGTTAGTACTAGATCACAAGCACAGAGTAATCTTATCTTACACTGTTAAAGATGGGTCTACCAAAATACGGAGTACATACACAACTGGAGTATTTGACATATCAAAACAAGCATAATAGCTAATTGTTCTACATAGCAACATAATCAATTCCCTTCCGATTTATAACCTTAAATCGGCCCTTATTGGTTTATTGCCTAATCCGATTCCAGTGCAATGCTTTCGGTAATCACTTGCGAGTGTTTCCTTGTACAGTGCTGGGTTCTCATGGGACAGTAGCTCCTTGATGGGGCCATAGATCCTGGTTGAACCAGCATGGGTGGGATAGCTTCCAATTGACACTCTTGGTCCGACACTTGTGGCAAGAACTCTGTGCTCACAACTTTTGAATCTGTCGTTTGAGAGCATCTGGGCACATATGCAAAATGATATCAGTTCAGAAATGTGCATCACTAACTTTTACCAGAATCTTTTTTTAACTGTTAACAATAACACCTGTTGTATTGAGATGATGAGAAACAGGAATGAAAAGAAACAGACTCTACCAAGGGTATGGACTGTTGATTACCTGTAAGAGGTCACCGAGGTTTACGATGAATGCTCCAGGCATCGGTACAACATTGACCCACTCTTCATTATGCAGGACTTGCAGGCCATCAACCTCGTTCTGCAGAAGTATAGTTAGGAATCCCCAATCCGAATGGGGAACCATCCCGATGGCAAGCTCAGGCTGGGGGCATGGCGGATAGTAGTGGTAGTATACCATCTGGCCTTGGTTGCAGCCAATGTCTGACAAGTAGCTCTGATTAAGCCCAAGAGCCTCTGAGAGCAATCCAAACAAAGTTTCCTGTAAGCGCTTCAAATGTTTGCCATAGTCAAAAAACACGTCCCTGAAAATATAGTTAAGTATAGTTAACTTGATGCAAGTTAAGCATTGTATATTAAAAATTCAGATCTGCATAAATTAGTAATTCAAAATTCAGATCTTCATAAATTAGTCAGTATTGTCCTGTGAATAAGCAAAACTTGGATTCATATCTTGATGACATTCAGAAGCTGCTACAGCTCTGTCTTTAATGAGATCCGTGCTTAGTTTTCTGTATCATCTTTTTGGTGAGGCTAAGGGCTAAGGCATAGTATTCACAAACCACGTCTCGCTCATTCAAAGCTGAAAAGAATTCAAAGTAACTAGATGATGTGGAAAATCAACAAGGTTTTGATACTTGTCGAGGTGTACTGGAATTCTTGCATGCATGAACCGCTTTACCTTTGACAAACCAACTTATTATGAATATATATTCATGCATATGCACGAACACTTTGACAAATTAAAACCGGTTAAAAGTAGAGAGTTTTCAGGGGGTGAAGAAAGCACTCACCGGCAGTTCTCCGGCAGCTCGGCAGGGTCCGGCGGGTTGGGGTCCATGTTGATGTAGAGGCTGTCACGCCAATTGGCCACCGGAGAGTCATAGAAGTCAAAATTGGTGTTGTACCACACACTCTTTCCCGGCTCGCGCGAGAAGAGCCGCGCTTTCTCGCTGCCCTCGCCGCCGTCGGCGTCGTGGAACGCCCTTGAGGCGCGTAGGGTCGCGGATGTCACCTCCTGCGGCACGCCGTGCCCCGTGACGAGGAACGCCCCCCACTCCGCCGCCTTGGTGGCGTCCAGTGCCCGGACCTCGGCCTGGCGGTCGTATGGAGCGCGGCTGAACCATCGGCAGCAGAGGACGACGGTGTAGACATGTTGCTGCCTGCTCCAATGGCTGGCAACCAGGCGATCGACGACAAGTCTATAAGCTGCCGCTCGTTGGGCACGGGCGCACGGCGTGGGATCGAGTGCTGGAGACGGGAGTGGAGTGGATGGCCAGAGCTATATTAGACGGTCTCCAACGAGAAGCTATATGCCATCTAAATCCAAAATGAATAGAAAGAGATCTAAAATTAGTCTCTAATAGAGTATATATATGAAAGATCTATTTGGGTTATCTAAGAGACACGACCTAAATATGGACATCATTCTTCCTGGAAACCTATTTGCAGAAATGATTATCTTTTAGTATGGTTGTTGGAGAAGATGTCGAATATGTATTGAACATTTTGTTTGTAGCATTACCCAAAGGATGAATATGTCTTATATTTTGGATGTTGTTGATGGAGATAGTCTTATATAGGACTGCTGCCAAAGCTCATGTGTTTCTCTGTTGTGATTCTTATCTCACGGCTCAACTCAGAGATCATCATGACCTTTTAAAGAGCCTAGCCCATAACAATCATGCTTAACAACTTTTTTGAAGGTTTTTTCTATAAATTTCTTCTGCTGGCATTTTTTACTTACTTTAATTGTGCATTGAGGAAAATAATTTTCTGGTGCTTTCGGAAAATAAATGAAATGCGCTATTCTCCACAGATAGCATTAAGCCCCAAGATTTACCGATGAGTTATCCCAACTGGAAATGGACAGCAAAGAGGTGCTGCACTTAGACAGATTCGCTGGTCTGAAACTTGGCTGAAACTGGCTGAAAAACACTGTTCCGGCTGAATTGTTGTGAGAGAAAAACAATGTTCCGGCTGAAAAAAAAGCCGAACAAACTATTTTTAAGACAAGCGAACAGGGCCAGAGGCTTCAATAAAGGAAGGTTCGTCTGTTAGCTGAGGACCTGTCGTTACAAATCCGGAAGCCCGACTGCAACTACACGCACATAGTACAATTATTGAACAAGTAGGCAGTAGCAATGAACAGTGAAGACTTTTGGAAACATATATAGGCCGTTTTTTTTTTTGCTTATTGTGTTTTTAAAGGACTTGTTAACGGGAAGCAGGTCTGATAAATCAACAGAATAAACCATTCAGCTAACATGGTTTACAACTAGTCTACTTTCATGAGTTGTTTTGGCATATACTTTAGGGTCACCTTTCCTTTCATCATTGTAAAAAAGTATTGTCAACTTTGAGCCCCAAACGAGGAGAGTTTACACTAGTGACATACCTGTACTAGGAGCAAAATATTGGACAAAATGTTCCAGCAGTAGCCTTGCAAAACAAGGCCCCTACTTATCGGCCCCGTTCGGCTAACCCCATATCTGACTTATTCAACTTCTTTTTTCAGTCGGAACAGTATTTCTCTCTCACAACAATTAAGCCAGAACAGTGTTTTCAGCCAGCCGAACGGAGCCATCATTTAAGGGCCCCTACTTTCGAGGGCCCTATTTTCTAGGTTGGTCTTTAGCAGGAGCCTCAAAACAGGGTCATCAAATTCATTCTGATAGAGAAATGACACTTATGACCCACTTGTCGTCGTCTTTCCATCCTTTTCCCCTTATTGGTCATGCCAGTAGTTGGTGAGCCCGGCAGAGAGAGGCGGCCGAGGAATCACTTCGGTCGGGGAGGGCTTCCGAGCCGATCCGGGAAGGGCATGGCCAAGGGGCGGATGGGAGGGGTGCGACTGCCACACAGGGAGGCTACTGTATTAGGGAGGGACGCACGCCTGTCTTGTGCACTTGAGCGAATGGGCGTGGGAGGGGCGCGACCGCCGCATTGGGAAGGGGTGTGCGGCCAGTGTGCCCACTTGAGCGGACGAGTATGACCATCGTGCCAACGAGGGGCTCCGCACTTTGGAGGCCACTGCACCTAGGAGTCGTCGGGAGCCAGGGGAGTTACGACGGCTGCGCAGGGAGTCGTAGGGAGAAGACGCGATAGCTTGCGGGAAGAAGTCACGTGCGCAGGAGAAAAACAGACCAAAACCATTGTTTCTAGGTTTGTCCTAGAGCCCAAGGAATGAGGGCCGGACGGGGGATTTGGGTGCCCACCCAAATTTGAGGGCTCTATTAGGGGGCCCTACACCCATATTTATTATAGAGGCTCAAGTAGAGGCCCTGCGAGAGTTGCTCTTAATCCAATGCCTCTAATCAGTGTAATAAATGGCTATGGACATTTAGCGTTGGGGTTCTACTGAGACTAAGGTCTGGCTATAGTGGGCTAAAAGCACAAATAACAATGTAATGCCTAAAATGGCTATAGCTGGCTATAGGGGCACCTATGGCTATGTCAGTGTTTTGTCACCCGACGAGTGAATTTATACGTATGTCGCGCTGCTCTAGGAAAACGATGGTAGCATCCAAAGACACAAAGAATTATACTAGTTTAGCCCGGAGCCCAACATCTAGTCTCAAAGATAGTTCGAGTGTGTGTTCCTCGGTTGAATGCTTTGAAGTTCTTACAATGGGGATGCAAGATGGGAGAAAGAGGTAGGAGAGTGGAGAGGGACTGCCCGAATGAAGTCTCAAGAGCCCATCCCCTTGAAAGGGTGCCCTGGCTGCCCTTATGTCGAGTCTGGGGCCAGGTTACATACAGAGAGATAGGTTCTCTCGACCGAGTGGTCATGAGCCTAAGGGAGGTGAAACTAGCTGTCTTGGCTTGCAAGAAAGTTGTCTTGTCTTGGCGTTAGCGCACGTCCAGGCAGTGGCTATCGTGATGGCCCTATCTTGTGCCCACGTCACAGCATGGTGTGGCATGAGGCTACAGTACCAGTCGTGATGGCCCTATTGGCACGGTGTTGGTTTGCCAGCTGTCCTGTGCGTTGTGAGCTCGTTGTGGCCTTCATCATCGCCTCCTGTCCTTCTAGTGGCATCAGTATGGGAATAGGTAGCTACTCCCACGTCGTTGGCTATCTTGCTGGTGGTGAAGCCGATGACCATGATCCTGAGCCTCGGTGTCAGTGGCCCTTGTTGGCTTGATCGGCCTTGAAAGTCAAAGCTGTAGTCATGAGCCCCATCCCATAGTGGGTGGGGCCGTACGCCTGTCTCGTCGTGCCATATTTGGATGGTGGGTCACCGTACCGGTTATCACCGCATGACAGGTGCTGTCTTATCTACACAGCATAGCGTAGGGATGGCGTCTATCTAGTCTAAGGGGGTAGCTATCCCCTCAGTCCTAGTGGAGTGAGTGGGGCATGCCTAGCCTTGTCAGAGCAGGTGTACTCGATGGAGCTCAACCTCTCCCCATTCCTTCTGGGGTCAGGATGGAGCAGAGGTTGTGTGGCGCCGCGTTGCATGTAGTGAAAGGAGATGGGAGAGGACATGGTCAACCCCTTGCCTTGGTGCTTGGCCTAGGTCTATGTGGCTTAGATGGGCCACAATTATTGGGCTTGCGTTTGCTTGGCCATCGTGGGCTACCCAAGTGGCTAACTAATTGGTGTCTTGAGATACTCGAGGTGTCATAACCTCAACAACAGCCCCTGAGTATCTTTGCGATCGCGAAGTCATCATGGAGACAATGATATCTACATGTGTCTAGCGTGGGTTCAAGGTCATGGTTTGTTTGAGCTCGAGGCTCGACCCCTTGCAGGCTAGAGCATCCAATGCGGTAGGTGGCTATTATATCCCATCTTGTCAAGCCACCTTGATGGTCCGGTACATGACTGCTCTGCTGAGCCTGGCCGTGTTAGGATGCTGCGTGCTGGGGTACGCTATCTAGACAGAGCCGAGTGGTCTTATTGACGCTGTACTAGCTCTGTCTTTTAGAGGATCTCGATTTTCCTAACCTCACGCGGGCTCGTAACATCGGCTATGACCTCCCGTGGTTTGCCACTGTGGCGTGGGGGTCTTCAGGCCGCATAGTTAGCCCTTGGGTCTACAAATAAGGGTCTTCATTCTGCTTGAACTACTCATGACCATGCCTTTTGAACTATTCTTAGGTCCTTAGAGAGGTTAAGTTCGAGAGGAGTGTTTCTTAATGGACTAGGGGGGTTTGAGAATGTGACCTGCTAGGGGTCGACTACATTGGCCAGAGGCCATCGTCACCTTCATCTAGCAGCTGGTGCTAGAAGGATATTTGCAAGCAGGAGCAAATGAGATGGCATGGAGGTTGGCTCTGAAAACCGCATGACCGTGGTTTTACCTGTGCCTAGGTGGCTTGGGCGCCCGTGGTGGCCATCGGCTGGGGGTGGCTCTATCCTCTTGCTGAGATCCATTGGCATGTGAGGGTGTAACTTGGTTTTCGCAAAAGACCATGTGTCTGAAAGGTCCTAATATGGCTAGAGGGGGGTGAATAGCCTATTTAAAAATCTACAAATCAACTAGAGCAATTTGATTAGTATAACAAATAGCGTAATGTAAACTTGCTCTAGCTCTACAAGGGTTGCAAGCCACCTATCCAACAATTCTAGTTGCAATGAATACTTAGGCACACAAACTTGCTATGTAATTACTCACTAAGAGCTCTCAATCTTGCTACTCTAAAGAGCTCAACTAGATGAATGTAAATAATAAAGCAAGCTCTCAATTCTAATTACACTAAAGAGCTTGTATCAACTAGTTTGCAAGAATGTAAATGAGTGAGTAGAGTGATTATACCGACGTGTAGGGGATGAACCAATCACAAGATAAATATATAGCCAATCACCGGGAGAATGCCAAAGAAGAGAGACAATCGATTTTCTCCCGAGGTTCACGTGCTTGCCAACACGCTACGTCCCTGTTATGTCGACCAACACTTGGTGGTTCGGTGGCTAAGAGGTGTTTCACAAACCTCGTCCACATGATTGGACACCGCAAGAACTGACCCACAAGTTAGGTAACTCAATGACACGAGCAATTTACTAGAGTTACCTTTCGGTGCACCGCCGGGGAAGTACAACTCCCCTCACAATCACCAGAGACGGCCACGAACAATCACCAACTTGTGCCGATCCTCCACCGCTGCTCCAACTGTCTAGGTGGTGGCAACCACCAAGAGTAACAAGCGAAATCCACAGCGCAACACGAATACCAAGTGCCTCTAGATGCAGTCACTCAAGCAATGCACTTGGATTCTCTCCCAATCTCACAAAGATGATGAATCAATGATGGAGATGAGTGGGAGGACTTTGGCTAAGCTCACAAGGTTGCTATGTCAATGAAAATGTGCAAGAGTGCACCCTTGAGCCGGCCATGGGGCTATAAATAGAGCCCCAATCAAATAGAGCCGTTATACCCCTTCATTGGGCAAAACGCGCTTCGACCGGACTGCTCCGGTCATACTGACCGGATGCTGGACCCTCAGCGTCCGATCGCCCGATGGATGCCACGCAGTCACCAGCTTCAAATGATGTTCGTCAGATTTCAATGGCTACGAAGCTGATCCGGACGCTCCTAGTAAAACTGACCGGAATGCTGAAGCCCCAGCGTCCGGTCGTTTCCTAGTAAGCTCCCCTGAGGCATATTTTTTCGACTGGACGCGTTCGGTCCACCTTGATCGGACACAGACCAGCATCCGGTGCAATACCCTCGGTACTGTGCAGACCCGTCAGTTTGACCGAACGCAGAAACCAGCGTCTGGTGCTTTTAGACCCAGCGTTCGGTCAGTTGACCAACGCCAACGTCTTCGCGATCAACTTGTTTTCACTTCTAACTTCTTCACCCTTGATCCAATGTGCCAACCACAAGAATTTGCATCCGGCGCTCAACTCTACAAACACCACCTCCTTTGTAGATGTGCCAACACCACCAAGTGTATCACCTTGTGCACAAGTGTTAGCATATTTTCACAAACATTTTCAAGGGTGTTAGCACTCCACTAGATCCTAAATGCATATGCAATGAGTTAGAGCATCTAGTGGCACTTTGATAACCGCATTCCAATACGAGTTTCACTCCTCTTAATAGTACGGCTATCTATCCTAAATGTGATCACACTCACTAAGTGTCTTGATCACTAAAACAAAATGGCTCCTACATTTTATACCTTTGCCTTGAGCCTTTTGTTTTTCTCTTTCTTCTTTTCATTGACCATCACCATGCCATCACCTATTGTCATGATCTTCACCATTGCTTCATCACTTGGAGTAGTGCTACCTATCTCATAATCATCTTGATAAACTAGGTTAGCACTTAGGGTTTCATCAATTAACCAAAACCAAACTAGAGCTTTCAGTGTCCCACCTAGACATCGTGTGGTGGATTAGATAGGTCAAGAGCTACCATGCTTCAACGTGTCATTATGGTGACGATGCAGTGAGGTGTTTGCGCGCTAGAGGCTGACCGACCCATCTCCTTTTCCCCACATGTTTCGTTCTAGGAGTCATGATGCTACAAGGAGGCGTTCAAGGTGTTCATGTCTACCTTGTCCTATCATGCTTGCAGCAAGGACTCCTAGTGATGCCAACCTTGTGGTAGCATCGAGCTTCTTGTTGCTCGTACGTGGGTTGGTTGCGCTCGCTTTGTAATCTTTGAGTGTGAACAAACATGGGGTTTTTTTGTTGGGAATTGTGATTTACTCCAAGTCATGATGAACCCTCGAGCCATTGGGTTGGGGTCGAGTGTGTCATCTTGAGGTCATGACCATCGAGGGCGTCATTGATCTTTCACTGTGTGGGACAAGGCTGGTCGACTCTTGACCTTGGCTCGAATGTCCTTTTCCTTGATTGCATCTTTCCCATTTGTTGCTGGGTTACGGCCGTGTTCCTAGGTGGCATCATGGTCGTGGTATGCATCTCGTGACCAGGGGGCGTGCAGGCTGAAAGCAGCCCCGATCATGTGTGTTTGGGTCGTGGTTACATTTTTATAGTATTCGGCATTCCTTCCCGAGGAAGGCACAATTGCGAATCCTTAGCCGTTTGCCCAATTCGACATTCTCTTGGAGGGGTCGTAGGCTAGGGTGGAGCTAGTCGAGTCTTGGCCTCATCCTTCAGTGAGGTCATGGGGACTATCCCCATTCTTCCCTGGTGTCCTTGTCGACCCTGATAGGTCATGATGCCTTGTTATAGGCAGGTTCAATTTTGCCCCATGTGGGGTGAGACTGTCCACCATAACCTCGTTAGTCGGAGGGGTGCGTCTCATCGAGGTCAATAGGTAATTTGAGTGGGACCCAATATCCTCCAACAATTGATGTGAAGTTCTACTATGCCTCATCGAGAGACGTCCCATAAATCATCGAATATCAAACCTGTTGGTCCCCAACCGCCTCCGTAGTGGCCAGAGGGCAAGATGCCTCCCCCTAGAAGGGGTCAACCTGAGCGACTTTGAAGCCAATGGCTTGAACATAGGGGGTGATGGTCAAGAGTTTCTGCACCACTGATAAGAGCCACTCGGGGCACATCTCCTCCCTACCACTATCTCTTTAGTGGCCTCGAGCCCTTCTAAGAGCTGGCCAAAAAGTAGGTTTCCTAGGTGCGACGCGTGTTTGCGGACGCGACAGGTCGCTCCACACATGGACCTAGGGGCCTTTTGGCCTCCCTAGTCACGATGTGACTTAACGACGCCTACTCACGTGTGTTTTGAGAAAATTTACGAAAAGTGGAAAGGTGCAGGTCTTACTTTCATTTCACCGATCGTCTGCGCAGTAGCCGCCCTTCCTTCCGCCTTGCCATGGCTCCTCCTGTCTGAGATTTTTTCTAAAACTATTTGTTCAAGTGCTTACATCATAAAGAAGGCATGTGTGCATCTACGCAATGAGGTTAAGGGTAGAATCTGCGTAGCTGCTTGTTGACGGTAGTTAACACTCATCATAAACCATTAATATAACTTGTATAAATACATGAAAATGATCACCAACATAGATTTAGGGGTTTAAACTGATATATTCTACAATTTTGGGTGAATATGTGTTTTTAGGAGGATTTATTCAGGAAATAGGCAAGGTGGACCCAATCATCAGAGCAAATCATGATTATCCATGATGAACTGACTTGGAAGATTCTAGAATCACCGTAGAAGACAATCCACCGTGACCCAACCTAAGAGGACTCTGGGTGGTGCTGGCTAGCCCCACCTACTGGCCGATCGGCCCATAGGGCCCACTGTGTCAGCCTCAGCTTCAAATGTCGATTCTCCATCGGCTCCAAGGTTCAAGCTACGCCATTGCTCAAGGTCGGTTCGTATCAAGGGCTCAGATTTGACGTTGCCATGGATTCATGGGCCCATAGGACTCATGGTGCCCCCTAAAAGGCCCCATATACCTCCTCCTATAGGGCATCCTCCATCAGAGAGATCATCCTACAAGGCTCCCTGCTTGGATTCCCGACTTTGTCAAGAGTTTGGCTTGGTAAAGCCTCTTGTATCCTTTATTATTCATACATTTGCTATGACATTGTTCTTCATATTATTCATGTTCTTATTTATTATGTTCATGGTTTGCTTTGATTATATGCTTAGTAGAATCAATATGTTTATGCATAAGATCACAAAGCGCTTGCTCTTATGTTTGAACGGGGTGAGTGGTTGACATGTGTAAGCGTGGTGCTTATACATTGTTTACCTGTGGATGCACCCTACATTCCAAACCATGTGGTAAATCGCGAGTGTGACAACCTCGTTGAGTCCTTTGTAGTTCACCTCCCATTTGTAGGTCAAGTAGGACCTAGTTGCTATGGAACTCAAGCTCTGTTCTTGATCTTTCTAAGTAATTATTGGTATTTCTTAACGCAAATAGAAATAATTCGCAAGCGCACGAAATTACTATTGTAGCACTTCACCCAGAAATATTCAGGGTATCGTATTTTCCACAGGGAATGGAGGTATTCCTCTAGCTAGTTCGTCTAAGGACAACACAAGAATAGAGTTAGCAGAGGTTGAGATGGATTCCTTTGGTTTTAGGGTCTAAGGATAGATAGACTCTACTATTACTCGCTTACTTCGGGCATTGGATTGCACCTGGTCTACCAAGTGATGCCAGCCTATACCTCGTACTAGACGTGGGGGATTATGAGGGATGGATAGGGCTATCACCACCTATAGCCTACCCCCTCAACCATGGAGTATGAGGCAAACGAAGATAGCCTCTAGCCTAGACACTATATCTACTGCTATTGACTACTACTCTAGTGTCATACAGGGTGATCCATCTTTATCAGAAGCCCTCTATGAGAGTAACTGCCATGGGGACGGACAACGAACCCGCAAACAAGTAAGAGTAAAGTTTAACTAACCAAAGACTTTATAACCAAAAGAACCATGAACACTCACATAGCGGGAGAACCTGACGAAGTATAGTGCAGGTGTTCATTGAGGTACAAGGCGAGGAGACACCAACAAGTCCGGCACTTCTCTGAACTCTCCCTCGCATCTCTCTCTACTACACAAGTCTAGAAAGCTATGGCCTAAGCCTTGGAATGGTTCTCTTGGTATTGCTCTTTGTCCTTGAGGTGTTATCCAATGAGGAGGGGGGAGTCCTCCTTTTATAGGTGGAGAGGAGTGGGTTGATCCTTGGAATATTTCATGATCCCCTCATTAATGCACCAAACTAATGTATAGGTTCATTGCACCTAGACAAAACCACCACACCAACATTGGGCAAGGCAGTAAGCGTCAATTGACCAAATTCTAGGCCAAACGGGGCTGGTTGGTGTGCGACCGCACCCCTAGCCTAGTCCAAATCAGCCCATCTTCATTGGGCTGCCTCTTGTGATCTTCTAGACTTGGCCCATAGCGGTTTTGCGTAGGGTTGAGTTGGTTTGGTTTGATTTTGGGCTTGTTCTCCACTTCTTTTGGGCCCTGATTTGCTTGGTTGTGGGCCTCCTTCCCATTGGCTCTTGTTGGGTATTTGTATTGTTGTATTTCTTGTATACTTTAGGTATATTTCTTATGTAATCCCGACATGTCCTCCTACAAATGATCAAACACCAAAACTTGTTGAAAGTGTTAATTCTAAAGCCCTATTTCTAGGTTTGGTGTCTGCATGGTAGGATTTTATGCAAGTGTTAGTGGTTAAAAGTGTGAGTTAAGGACCACTAACAAACTCCCCCACACTTAGCCTTTTGCTCATCCTCGAGCAAAGTTAGAGATAAAAGTAATCATGAGTATAACATCCTAAGATATATGGCTTACATAAAAGTTATTCCAACACATTCTTTACACAAGTGGGATTTGTGGCATTAGCTAACATGTTTCCTTGGTTTGTTGAAAAGTGGAATAGTTCAGCTTCCTAATTTTACATCTTAGCAACTTGGAGTTTTGAAAGTTTTTTTCTCAAGCAAAAGCATAGTTCACTTTATACTCCTCAAATTGCACTCTCAAATTACTCAATGGTGTATAAATCCTTACCAAGGCATACCAATGTTTTGCCTTCTTTTGTTTTCTCCTACTTCTAAAAAGGTTTATGTGGAGCTTTAGGTAGGGATACAAAAATAGCATACTTGTATTGCATATGTTGTAAAGTCAAATAAAGGATCCAAGGAGAGATGTGCCATACTCTTAGATCAAGATGTGCATGTGTGTGGAAAAAGGTGAACTAAAACTATACTCCTTTTGTAGATATGATCTTTCTCTATAACTTATTGTTTTGAAACATGGCTATCTTTCTCTTTTTTTTTCAATACATGAGCCTTCATGTGCTCATCATTTTTTATAATTGGACCTTCATGTGTCCATATTTTTTTCTTTTAAGCTTTTTCCATACCCATGTCTCTTCTTGTAAACCACCTATTTAGAGAGGGATCATTATCTTTTTAGACATGGAGTATTTGCCTAACAAACATTTTTTGTCTACTCCCAGTATAGGAGCAGAATTTTTGGTGGATGGAAGCATGTGTTTACGTACTCCTAGTGTAGGAGCAACATGTATATGTGGGTGTACGTGATCTTGATCTTAGGGAGCATGATAAATCTCTCAACAAGGATCAACAAGACTTGATCAAACTCAACACAATAACAAGTAGCGTATGTGGAAGGCTTTAAACTTGCTAGATGTTATATTGGGCTTTGGTAGGAATTGCTCACCATATGAGGAGTATGTGACACTATGGTTTTATAAAATTTTATCAAAACAAATTCTCCAAGTACTTTGAATAGGAACGGTAGGATTTCTAAGTCAGAGCTATATCACACCTCATAACAACTTAGTCAACATGATTGTCCTATTAGAATATTTTCCCACAAGCATAAGTGTATGTACATGGCACAAACTTCATGCAAGCTTCTATCTTAAAGATGTTATGAACATGTCACTTTTGGAATTTTGAACGAAGTGTGGTTTATAAATTTGCATGGAGGTGGAGCGACATTTATTTTGCATTTTTAATTTGTTAAATATTAAATTTTAGAACTTTTAGGAGAGTTGAGGGTATTGTTGCACAAACCATTGTTGTAGAGGAAGGAGTTTAAAGGATTTAGATGTGGTTTGGCTAAACCAAAGGTTTCAGCCAATCTTCTTTGAAACTATCTGTCTCGTCCTTCTACATGATGGATCAGTCTGATGTTTGTGCAACGTGTTGGTGGGAGATCTCGAATGTGTCATGCTTGAGAGATCTCCCCCACACTTATTCTTGTATCTGATTTATTTAACAAGAAAGAGGAAAAGCAAAAAAGCAGGGACTCTACCAGCATGAACACGGGGGAGCCTACATTTTATTATTATATTATTTATTTGTTTTATTTTTATTTTTATTATATATATATATTAATTTATTATTATTATTATGTTTTTTAAGTGTTCACCCAACTTTTTATCTTTTAGTACAACTCAAACAAGGCTAAAGGTAAGGTTTGTAATATAAACATAGCCTTGATTCATCTCCATAATAGATTACTTTCTTTGTTTATGAAAATAATAACTCAAGTTCATTTATCAAATTTCAACACCATGTTAAATTTTGATTAAGGAAGGCTATTTTAACCTAAGCACCATGCTTAATTTAAAAGAGCCTATGGATGTACTATATGTGAATACACCCAAACCATAGCATATGACATAAACAAGGGAAGCATGAGTTTGTATGAGCAAGTTATTTTCTTATGGAGACAAATATGAGTAAAGGAGTTGGTGAACAATGAGTGACCTTTGCATACCTAAGCATACTTATCGGCAGCATATGTGGATGGAGCTTCGAAGTATGCTGCAATGGTTACATGATTGCATATGGTTTAGCTTAGCGCGAGCCACAAGGCTAGGCCACACACAACTAGTGTATATGGACCATGGGCCTTAGTGGTAGCAAAGGTCTAGAAGAGGAGAATCCTCCTTCTCTCTCTTCTTTTTTTGTCATATATTTTTTTCTTTTTCTTTTAGCAAGGCAGAGCATACATTACTATCTCTCATTTTTTTACCAAGATGGCCTTTGGTGTGGATGGAACTTTGTAGTGAGATTTTCACCACCCTCCCCCACACTTGGAATTTTGTGTAAAAGTCAAGTGTGCAATGTCGGGGGTCTCCCTTTAGGTGTGTTCCATCACCAAAGATCATCTGAGTGTATATTTGATGCAGCTCCTATGTTCTCGAGCATCGTATGTCCCTTGTTCTTCTTGTTCTTAACCTAAAAGGGTTAGCAACCAAGAATACCTAAAGGTGCATACTAACTTGAAAACATGTTCTTGCTTTTATTGATAAGAAAATTTTCCTTTTTTATAATAATTTATATATTATATATTTTTTATGATAATCTAGGGGTATCTCCCTATAGTGCTTTATTTATGGTCATAAGCTTGACCTTGGCAACTCATCCTGCAGCTATCAGCAATGGTGTAGTTCCCTAGCTTCACCACCAAACATTTAGCATTAGTATTCAAGCTAGCAAGGTTAGTATCATAATGCAACTACGAGATTTGCAATACTTGTGATAAACAAAAGCATCCACAACCATCCTCTTGAAAAGTTTTAAAACAAGAATTGAGAGATGGTTGGGATCCTCATAGTTGCACGCGGTACTAAACATGATGTCCATAACACAAAAGTTTTCTTTCTTGAAGGATACATTGTGTACGATCAACAGTTGAATCTCGACCATTGAGAACAATGTTTAGATGGCCAAAGGGACATGGCTTGGGTTCGAGTGAGTGTTGGTATTTATTAACTTGTCACTTGTTTAAGTAGTCACCTAGTAATTGTTGACATTTTTTAGCATCACCTTTACTAAATTGTCATCCCTGACGATGGTGCTAGAAATGCTTATTCGTACTACCTAGTGCCACCTCTAGAATGACACTAAGAAGTACTTTAGTATTTCATGTGACTAGATAGAATATATATAATTGAAAGGACAAGGATTTGCAAGCGCACAGATAATTATACCATTGTAGCACTTCACCCGGAAGTATTCTAGGTATTGTTATTTATATTTTTACCATAGGGAAGGACGGGTAGTAGGAATATATTGATAACTTATACACATGATGAAGAAATAAACCATAACCAAACTTATACTCACAACAGGGGCAAGTCAAGAGATAAATGTATATGAATGGCAAGTAATAACTAATCATTGATCACTCAGAGTACTCCTTTCTATGGCATTAGCATGGCTAAGTAGAATATTAGAGGAATAATTCCTAAGTCATTCTTAATTACAAGTCTAAGCGTACGTTGATTAGTGCAATTACACTTAGTAATCATGGTTAAGATCAACTTCATATCTACACATAAGGGATATTACTAAGGAAGATTAAGAACAGAGCTTGTCTTCCTTCGTAACTAGATCCTACTTGTCCTATATTCGGGGAGTGGACTATAAAGGACTCAACGGGTGTGTCATATCCACTGATCTCCCACATGGCCTAGAATATAGGGTGTATCCGCAGGTAAACAATGTATGAGCACCACTGCTTACACAATGTCGACCACTCACCCCTAGATCCAAAGAATGAGCGCTATACGAACTTATGCATGAACATGATGATAATCTAACTATACTAAGCATATAATCAAAGTAGACGATGAACATGATAACTAAGAACTTGATTAATATGAAGAACAATGTCATAATAACTGTAGCAAACATATAAAAGTAATGAAGAGGTACAAAATAGATGGGGTACAAATGCTATACTAAGCCACACTCTTGACACAATCAGGAATCCAAGTGAAGGTTGCCTCCCTCTAGACCTAGCCTAGCCTAGCTATGCCCTAGAATATGGTGGAGCTCTAAGGATGATTAGGGTTTCTATCTTCTCAAATGACTTGATCAGGGTTTGATGCCTTAGGGGGGTGGCAGGGGCTGGTATATATAGGCCAGAGCAGTCAATCCTGAGCCCTCGGATCAAATCAACTTGAATGGATGGCGCAGATGCAACTTAGGAGGTGGTGGAGAACCGACATTTGAAGGAGGATCTGACTAGGTGGGGCCCATAGGCCGACTGGCCCCACCTAGCAGCCACCTACTCTCCGCTTCGATGGGTTGCTTCCTAGAGTCTTCTAGGAACCTTCTAGAGTTGTTTTTGCTATGAATAAGCCCAAGTAATTCTAACATCTAGGCACACCTTGAAGGTTTTCTGGATAAACCTTGCAGAAAATACAAATTTACCAAAACTCATGGAATTTGTTAGTTTAAACCCCTAAACCTTTATTGGTGATTACTTTTATACCCTTATACATGTTATATTGATGGTTTATAATGTTTGTTAACAACCATCAACAAACTCTCCCTAAGCTTAACCTTTGCTCATCCCTGAGCAATGCTAAATTCAACAAAAGGATCAGGAGTTGCATCAATGCTTTCACTCCTCAAAAGTACACATGTGTTCAAACAAGAATTTTCTTCTGAATTAGAATAAACTGATTCAACTTTCAAACTTACCCATATTACCTTCAACCATGGGGCTTCTTAGCCTTCACTTGGGTCTTGAGCATTTGAAAGATAGAATGATCAAGTCAAGCACAATGTCTCAAGTTCTTTGCTCAACCATTATTTCAGTGTTTTTATAGATTTTCAAAATAAAACTCAGAGCTTCCATTGTATGACACTCTCAAACTCTCAGTGTATGTGGTATTTGTGGATCCTCACCAAGGCAATAACGATATTATGCCTTTCTCTTCCTACAACTAAGGCTTATGTGGAGCTTTATAGGAGTGGAAAAAAGCATGAAAGAGCATACTTGCAATACATATATTGTAAAGTCAAACCTTGGATCCAAAGTGAGTGGAGTCATATAATCAAATCAAGATGTTCATGTGTGTGGATATATGGTGGCTAACCTAATTCTACTTTGCTTCTTGAAAACATATCTCTCTTTTGGAAGTTAGAAACAACTTTGCAAGAAAACATGGGCTATCATATTCATCTTTCTCTTTCCTTTTTTAGGTAGGCATCTAAGTACCCATTATTTTAGATATCTCAGAAACTTGTCCATTTTTTTCAACTCCTTTTTTATGAATAACTTTTGCATAGCCCAATGCTTCTTTTTTGCAACAAAACTTTTGAGAGATAGCAACAAGAACTTGGAGCATTTATTTGGTGGATGGAAAACCTATCAAGAGTATTTTTGGTGTTTACTCCCAGTGTAAGACTAGTGCCTATGTGGGTGGTGTGTATGTGATCTTGATTTTAAGAGCAAGACAAACCTCTCATAAGGGTCAACAAAGCATGACTAAACTCAATGCAAAACAAGCATCATATAAGTGAAAGTTCTCCAAGCATATATGGTTCTAGCAGGAATTCAAGCTTTGTCATACAAGAACTCATCATGAAGCATTTTTTATGTTTTTGAAAAGATAAATCTCCAGAACTTTAGTATCACTTGGAATAAGATAAACAACAGCTCAGACCTTCTCATATCATACCCATCAATTACCTAGACTTAGATTAAGCATATGGTACCCACGAGTTTCAAGTTCATAGTAAATTCTTATATCAGACCAGTCTTATCCAAAACTTAGGAGAATTCAAGGCTAAAAACTAGGTACTTGAAAGGAATTATAATAGAGCAACTATTCATCATTTTCATTGCAAGAGATTATCCTTAGAGTCCATTTTATTTAGCTCTTAAAAATCAAATTTAAAGAAAACTAAGCACACCTTTTATTTTGTTTTCTCACTTTTAAGATCACACCTTATTACTAATATATATAAATGGCCAAGATATATTTTTATTTTGTTTTAGTTTATTATGCATCTTTTTTAGTAACTATATAGCAAACTTAGAAATAGTAAAACAGAAGGGAAAGTAATACTTATCTAGATACATGCGGGACGCTCCTCCCCCAAGCTGGATGTTGAGCTGGATGTTGTCAGTGGTTGAACATTGAAGTTGAGTGATCCTTCTTAGAGCAGATTTGCTTATGGATGTCTCCCTCATTATGAGATGAAGACAACTAAATGAACTTGCTTTTGATCATGTGTGCATCATCCTACAAAATACCAACAAGAACACCAAAAGTCGTGGAATGGATTAGGATAAAAGGTTAGTGGTCAGCCAGTCCTAAGATTAGTCATTCTTGAGGTTTAGAAATATTTTTAAATTGGTAGGATTTTAGAAGGACGTCTGTCTAGTATTTTTTGGATTTTCTTATTTTGGTATGCAAAAAAGGAAGTATGTATGCATGGTATTTTTATCTATTTTTATGCCACCACTATGAATGTTGTTGCGGGTTTTTACACTCCAAGGATTCATTCACATGGGGCTTAGGATTTTAATGATTCAATAATACAATTTTTATTTTATTTTCTAAATGCTAAATTGATGTAGAAAAGTAAATAGGCTAAAGTAAAAATAACTCATGCAATGAGGAAAAGTAAATATGGATAACTACGGATGTTACCTCTCGGCGAGGGTTTAGAATTTTAAGTCCTCCTGAACAGGACTTTCTCCACTCTTGTTTATTCCTTGGGTGCATCTATCGGTCTTGGAGATGGAGATCTTGATGGTTGCACCTCTTGTGATGGTGATTTTGATGATACCACCTTTTCCTTCTACACCTGCTTGGTCTGTGGACTTGACTTTGGCAAAGTAGGTTTATCTTTCATAATTTTTTTAGGTTCTTCATCTTCCTCTGATTGATTCTTGGGGAGTTGATTCCTCTGGCATTGGGATGATCAATGTTTCCTCCTAGAGCGGGACTTCTTCAGCTGTTCATAAGTGGTATAACTATTGAAATAACAACGTACCTTTTCTCTAGGGAATTGGAAGTGGACTTGTCTAGATCCAACATAGATGATTGTGCTTGTGGTGTTGAGGAATGGCCTTCCAAGGATGATGGGCGTGGCATCATCTTCTTCTCCCATGTCTAGAACTATGAAGTAGGCAAGAGCATATTGATCATGTATTCTTACTATGACATCTTTGGCTATTCCCTCCAGAAATCAGATTGATTGATCCGCCATCTGTAATTGCATATATGTAGGGAACAAAGGTTCATCACCAAATAAGTATTCATATATTGCCTTGGATATTATGTTGACACCCGATCCAATATCACAGAAGGTCTTATGGAATATTCTTTGTCCAATGGTACACTCGACTGTGGGCACACCAGAGTCATCCTTCTTGGTAAGGTATGGTGAAGCGAGGAGGTGGTCATACTCTAATCGGAGTGTGTTGATCATGTTGACTGACTCTTCTGGTGACTGCCTGGCTTTGTTCTTCCTTCTTCTCCTATTGTTTTTCTTCTTGTTCACTATTGTCTCTTTGGGTAGGTACAACGTCTATGGATGCCTAGGAGATTGTAGGATACGAATCTTGAAAGAAAACTTCTCCTTTTTATCCTTGATCATGAAGCAGATCTTAGCACTGGTCACGTAGATGATGGCTTTTGCGGTGCTCAAGAAAGGTCAGCCCAAGATAATGGGTGCCCTTACATCTCCACCTATTTCTAAAACCACATAGTCTATAGGAACATATGATTGTCCCACTTGAACAATGCCATCTTCAAGATCTCCCTTGGTGTAGCAGAGTGACTGATCTGCAAGCTGCAAATACATATTTGTGTACAACAAAGTATCTCCATTAATTTGATCATAAATTACCTTAGGCATAATGTTGACACTTGCTTTGAAGTCACAGACAGCTTCTTGGAAAATAGTGAGGTACAATGGCGATGGAAATGATAGGTCTCCCTAGATCGCTCTTCTTTTTTAGGCAAGGAATAATCTATCCACATTCCCATTGATGGTTGTATATAGTAGTATGCTGCATTATGAATATGGACAAGATTTGTAGTTTCTAGATCTTCCGGTTGCCCTAGAATCTTACCTTTGTTGGTCGGAGGAACAGCAACCGCTAGCTGAGCTATTTGTGATTCTATCATCTTATTGAAGCTATGCTGGTTCTTAATGGCAGAGGAGAAGCTATCCATTCTATTATTTATGTTTCCTAAGATCTTATCATTGGAAGCTAGTTTTCTAGATAAGCCCTCCATAATTTTAGCTTGGCTAGAAATCAATTCTCTCAAGGGTGATTGATTATTGAAATTATTGTAATTATTACCTTGATAGTTACCTTAGTAGTTTAGCCTTTGTTGCCGATTCCATCCTTCATTCTATTGAGGACAAAAGTAGTTGTTGTTGACGAAGTTTACATCCTCATGTATTTTAGGGCAGTTGCTCCCTGAATGCCTAGTGTTTCCACACTCTTCACATGTCATGCGGGAATTATGAATGTGTATGACTTCTTGCTTCTCATTAGCTCAATCTTCGAGCTTCTTCAAGAGCAGGTCCATCTTGGCAGACAGCATGTCTACCTCCTTGAGTTGATGCATTCCTCCACCTCTCTTGTGGGTCTAAAGACGTTCTTCATTCCAACCTTGGTTGGAGGCCATCTTCTCTATGAGAGCTGTTGCACTTGAGACTGTGAGTGACCGAAAAGCACCTCTAGTAGCAGCATCCATGTTCTCACAGGTACTGTTGGTCAACCCATGGTAGAAAGTCTACATGAGTAGCCAATTCTCCATCCCATGATGAGGATATTCTAATATATAATCTTGAAAGCATTCCTATGCCTTAGGGATAGACTCATCTTGTTGCTGTTGAAAGCTTGAAATTTTCCCATGCAGAGCATTAGTCTTGCCTGTGGGAAAGAACTTGGCTAGGAAGGCAGTGGAGCAATTATCCCATATAGTGTTTCTATCTTTGTTAGCATAGAACCATTGCTTCGCCTTTTCCAAAAGTGAGAATGGGAAGACGTGACATAGTATGGCGTCTCTAGTCACTCCCTTGATGGTGAAAGTGCTGTAGATCTCTAGGAAGTGTTGGAGATGAGCACTCACATCTTCATGTGCCTTTCCATAAAACTGGTTGGCTTGCACCATGTTGATGAGAGCTAGCTTGAGCTCAAATCCATTGTCCCCCACATTGATTGTTGGTCCAGTATGGATGTTGGTCGTAGTTGGAGCAGAGAACTCACGGAGAGTCTTGTTAGCCGTGGCTTCAAAAACTGGTGTTAAGCTCCACCTAGTCTGGTTGTCTTCTGATTCTAAAGCTGAGACTTTCTGTAGTTTAGCTCTAGTTCTCCTGATTAATGCTCATCATACATTACCCTACATAAGATACAAAAGTAGATAGAACAAGGGTAAGCTTATTTGAGCAGAGGTCAATGGTTATCTCGATTACATCAATAAGTATAAGTTTATCAATATTTCCTTACTGCCTAGCTACCTTCCCTGGCAACGACACCAAAAATACTTGTTGGTATTTATTAACTTATCACTTGTTTAAGTAGTCACCTAATGATTGTTGAGATTTCTTAGCACCACCTTTAGTAAGTTGTCATCCTGGCAATGGTGCTAGAAATGCTTATTTGTACTACCTAGTGCCACCTCTAGAATGACACTAAGTATTTTAGTATTTCATGTGACTAGATAGAATATATATAATTGAAATGAAAAGGATCTACAAGCGTACAAATAATTATACCATTGTAGCACTTCACCCAAGAGTATTCTAGGTATCATTATTTAGATTTTTACCGTAGGAAAGGACGAGCAGTGGGAATATATTGATAACTTATACACATGATGGAGAAATAAACCATAACCAAACTTCTACTCACAATAGGGGTAAGTCAAGAGATAAATGTATATGAATGGCAAGTAATAACTAATCATTGCTCACTCAGAGTACTCCTTTCTATGGCATTAGCATGGCTAAGTAGAATTTTAGAGGAATAATTCCTAAGTCATTCTTAATTACATGTCAAAGCATACGTTGATTAGTGCAATTACACTTAATAATCATGGTTAATATCAACTTTATATGTACACATAAGGGATATTACTAAGGAAGATTAAGAACAGAGCTTGTCTTTCTTCGTAACTAGATCCTACTTGTCCTATATTGAGGGAGTGGACTACAAAGGACTCAATGGGAGTGTCACATCCGTGATCTACCACATGGCCCAAAATATAGGGTGTATTCACAGGTAAACAACGTATAAGCACCACGCTTACACAATGTCGACCACTCACCCCTAGATCCAAAGAATGAGCACTATACGAACTTATGCATTAACATGACAATAATCTAACTATACTAAGCATACAATCAAAGTAGATGATGAACATGATAACTAGGAACATGATTAATACGAATAACAATGTCATAACAATTGTAGCAAACATATAAAAGTAATGAGATATACAAAAGAGAGGGGGTACAAATGCTATACCAAGCCACACTCTTGACATGATCAGGAATCCAAGCAAAGCTTGCCTCCCTCTAGACCTAGCCTAGCTAGCTATGCCCTAGAATATGGTGGAGCTCTAAGGATGATTAGGGTTTCTGTCTTCTCAAATTACTTGATCAGGGTTTGATGCCTCATGAGGGTGGCAGGGGCTAGAATATATAGGCCAGAGCGTCAATCCTGAGCCCTCGGATCAAATCGACTTGAATGGATGGCGTAGATGCAACCTAGGAGGCGGTGGAGCACTGACATTCGAAGGAGGGGCTGATAGGTGGGGCCCATAGTCTGGCCAACTTGTAGGTGGGGCTGGTTGGTCCCACCTGGCAGCCACCTGCCCTTCGCTTCGGTGGGTTGCCTCCTAGAGTCTTCTAGAACCTTCTAGAGTTGTTTTTGCTATGAATAAGCGCAAGTAATTCTAAGATCTAGGTCCACCTTGATGATTTTCTGGATAAACTCTATAGAAAATACATATTCACCAAAACTCATGGAATTTGTTAGTTTAAACCCCTAAACATTTGTTGGTGATTACTTTCATGCCCTTATACATGTTATATTGATGGTTTATAATGTTTGTTAACTACCATCAACAATGAGGGTGTCGATGATCATTCAGTTTCATAAGCAAGCTTAGGTGAAATGAACGGGGATGTAAACTTCACCTCCTCGAATGGGTTATGGTTGGTTTGCTTCTTTGCCTTTGGACTTTCGGGACAAGGGATAGGTGTGGCAAAAGCAGTTGTTCCCAACTTTTCATCAAGGCCCTCATGGGAAGGTTTTTCTTGGATAAGATTTTCCAAAGGGTAGCCTATGAGAATATCAAACTCATGGATGGCATAGATATGAAAGTCTATGAAAACCTTGATTTTATTAATTATGACTGGCATAGCCCCGACTGATCCCACAACACTCGAAAAATAGTCCCTAAATGACTTTTAAAGAGTTTATTGGTTGGGACTAGCGGCATGTTACCTAAAAGGTTTTTCACTAGGAATTCTGAGATGATACTAGTTTCGACTATGGGGTTGTGTAGGGCTTCTATGTTTGTTCCCCTTAACGAGCAAGGTTTGGTCATGGAAGGTGAAAGAATATGAATTGCTGTAGAAGAACATTTCACTTCCATTAACCATTCCTTTAACGGTTCCACTCTAGGGGAAACTTCCTTTGTGTGCTTTTTGGGCCATGATATCATCGAGGTATTGCCATAATCCCTAAATTTGATATGGAACTCCAAAGGATGAAGTACTCTTTCCTTCAGTGTTTGTGGTTCGGGTGAGGGTCATGAGTCAAATCTAAGGATGATATGGGTTTGGATTCGACTAATAAAGACTCCTCAACACTCGACTATGACTTTGGCCTAGAGGGGTTTGGTTCTTATTATGGAAGAAGTGTGTCTGTCCATGAAGTTTTCAAGGAATTTTACTTGTTCTAGTCATAGGTTTGTGTGTGAAACGACCTTCAGCAGTCATGTCTAGGCATAGGTCAGTGTTGACGGTAGTTATCATTCATTATAAACTTCAATATAACTTGAAATAATGTATGAAAATGATCACCAACATAGACTTAGGGGTTTAAACTGAACAATTTCCATGAGTTTTGGTGAATCTAGTGTTTTCAGCAGGGTTATTTTAGAAAACCATCATGGGGGATCAAAACGTCAAATTAAATCGCGCTTATCTACGGTGAAAACTACTCTAGAATGTTCTAGAGGACTCTAGAAGCTATGTCACCGAATCATAGGGCAAGAGGATGACAGATGGGGCTACCTGGACCCCACCTATAGGCCGCCTCACCCCCTAGGGCCCACTTGTCAGCCCCTCCTTCAAATGTCGGTTCTCCACCGCCTCCTAGGTTGCATCTACGCCGTCCTTTAAGTCGGTTTGATCTGAGGGCTCACGTTGGACGCTCCATCCTATATAACCAGCCCCTGCCCCCCTCCAGATCATGCTGCCATAAGTCAAGTTTAGGACTAGAAATTAGGGGTTTCAAAGAGAAGATAATAGAGCTCCAATTCTTCAAGTTTCTAGTATAGGATAGCTAGCAAGGTTCAAGTAGAGTTTGGGCTATTGCTCAGGATTCCAGATTCACCGTCTAGGAGGCCAGTATATCCATTATATCCCTCTTATTTTATTACTTTGTGTTACTTCAATATTATGTTGCTATTTATTATGTTCCTAGTTTGCTCTAGTTATATGCTTGATATAGTTATGATTGATGATGAATTTATGCATATGTTCGCAAAGCTCTTAGCTTAGTACTCGAGTGAGTTATGTGGTCGACATTATGTAAGTATGGTGCTTAGATATTGTTTGCCTACAATGCATTCTGCACTTTGGGTTATGTGGTAGATCACGGATGTGACACTCCTGTTAAGTCCTTTATAGTCCACTCCCTGTTTGTAGAGCAAGTAGAACGCGGTTGTGAAGGGAGAGAAGCTTTATTCTTGATCTTCCTTAGTAATGTTCCTTATGCATAGATCCAAAGTTAGTTATACTATAGATGAGAGTGTATATATTAGGGTATACAAAAGACTTAGTAAATAAGGAATGATTTAGGAATCTTTTGCTCTTAACGAATCTCCGGCTTAGCCGTACTACATTTTATGAGTCTCTATTTCTATCTCTGGAATACCATTATTACCTTACACTTATCATTTATTTATCCCTTGAGTTACCCCTGCCATAGCATGAGAGTGATTTTATCATAAGTATATATATTTGTCAATATCTCTATGCCAACACAACTCCATAGCTCCTCCCTATGGATAAAATATAAATAATGATACTTGATATATTCCTGAGTGAAATGCTATAATGATATATTATCTATGCACTTGCGGATACTTTAATATATATATAATTTTCCTCTAAGTTTTCAAGTGTCATTTATAATTACCAACAATGCATTTCTGGCATCATGCTAGGGATGACAACTTAGTAAAGAGTGATGCTAAGAAATGTCAACAGTCAGCATCTATGTCAATACTCAAACAAAAGAGTCGTGGCAATATGCTATCCGATAAAGACAAGTCTGGGCCAGCATGTATTAACACTGAGAACCTAGCCCAGGCTGCACCTATAGACTCCTTCTCGTGCTGCTCAAAGTCAAGGATCGCCCTTGGTAGAGAGATGATATGGGACATGGAGAAAAATGCAAGACAAAACTTGTCTTTAAGTTCATTCTAGTCCCCATTCGTACTTTCTACAATGTGTGTGTACCATTGATTCGCCTTCCCTATGAGATAGAAGGGAAACAATTTCCACCTTAGTGTTTCTTGTGTCATGCCTGAGATGCTTAGGCACGAACACATTTCTTTGAACTCTCACATGTGATGGCAATGGTTTTTGTTTTCATGCCCTAAGAAGGGTTGTGCCTGAACCATGGCTATCAAACTAGGGCGAAGTTCATAGCCAGATGAAAAGGTTGGTTTTGGTGGTGGCTCAGAGAACTTGCCCTTTAAAATGAAAGGGTACAGAGTTGAAGTTGGCTTCATGATAAAAAGATAAAGAAGATATTTTTGTTTTTATGAAGATACAGATACGAGGACAAACTAGGTTCAAATAAAATAAAGCAACTGTTCCCTGGTAACGGCACTAGAAATGCTTGTTGGTATTTCTTAACTCAAACAGAAATAATCCTCAAGCGGATGGAATTACCATTGTAGCACTTCACCCAAAAGTATTCAAGGTATCATATTTTCCATAGGGAACAGAGGTATTTGTAACAGAACCCGTCCAATTTATAAGAGCATAAGTATAATAGCAATCACTGAAGCGATCAAACCATCATACTTGAACTCATATAAACTTGGTAGTCCAATGAAATCACGAAGGATCTCAAACAAACCAACGTATGAACCAAGATCGTACATGATTCAACACAACAGGTCACATGTTACAACATGTTCACAAATAGTTCTCATACATCAGAGTTTCATAAAGTTATTACAACCCATCTTTAGAAGTAGCGGAAGCAACATAGTTTTGAAACAACATCACAATAGTTCAAATATGTAGTCAGTTTAGGATCATCTCCAACAAAAGCACATAGATGAGATGATATAGAATGACCATGCCCATGGTCTTACTCTCCATCAACTGTAGGAGTTATGCAATGCTTGCAGTAACCATGGTACATCACGTCATCTGCAACAAATGGGAATAAACCTTGAGTACGAGAATGTACTCAGCTAGACTTACCTGTTATAAACCAAGATAATAAGACACCAAGGAGTATGTAAGGCTTTAAAGGTGGAGTTAGCTTGACAACATTTTGCATAAAAGCCTAAGTAACATAACTTGGAGATTTAGTACCTCTAGAATCAATTTGGATACCTATTCAATTATCTCTAGATTAGCACCTGTACTAGAGCAATCACTTGATGAAGCTAACAAGAATTAGTAACCATATACGGTATAATAATTTGAGCAATCATCATAACCATCATGTTTCTATTAAGTTACTCTACGTTGCCGCTGCTTAGTCAAGCTCTCACTATCCGGGAGAGACGATGATTCGAAATGATTCCTTCCGAGCTAGGGAATTTATTCCTAACACAAACCGAGGCATGCCCCACGAAGGTAGCCTCAGGTCACCTTTGGTACAATTTAGGACTAACTCGCTAGGAAGGTAGCCTCAGGTCACCTTACAATCAGCGTTGTACCCTCAGAGATTCTACTAATCTGCCAGGAAGATTGGGACTCAAATCTGCCCTTGGACTCATGCCATTGGCTCTCTACACATCTTACTACCTCCAGTGTGCACACTTCCACTTATCGGGGCCCAGCCTAAATTGAGCTACTCGGCTTCAAGGTCATATCATCAGATCTGGCCAGCTAAGTGCAAGGCATGCGTTCAACATGACATGATGACATACAGCGATTCAATCCTTAATCAACACATACGGGGATATATAGGCACCTAAGACCTCCATGCCTTGTTGCTTATCTATCATGATCCCACCTGGTCTCCTTTATTCATTGACACGTGGTTATTTCCACGCTAGCAAATATTGCCAACTGTGATTAGTTATCTGCCTATATCATGCAGATGACAGGTAATCACCCGACTTCTACTAACTAAGCATGGCTAAGCATATATTCGATCCTAGACATACATAGGATTCAAGATATATATATATATATATATATATATATATATATATATAGACAAGGAAGATATATGCAGCAAGTGGTTCCAATCAACTCCTAGTACTTAATGCATCAACATAAAAGGACTCAAGTTGATAGTTCGAAAACATAGGAGGCTTAGAATGCTCTGGGGCTTGCCTTTCACAAAGGTTTAGGGCTGATTATCTAGACACTCAGGCAACTATTCACCATTAGGCTCACCTTCTCCTGGGGCCTACTATTGCTGCACTCCCTGATACTCTTCCTAGGGATCGGCCTCGAACTCCAACACAATGATTTCTTCCAGTCGCACCTATTGCATGCACATGCAAAAAGTGAGAATCATGAATGCATAAGAAGGGTCATGGATGACATGACATGATAATTTGCATGGTTAAATGACGACTATCATTAGTATGATAACAAAGTTGAATTCTTATTTACAGAGTATGTGCATATCTCTTCTCTCGAAAATTCAAGAATCCATACTAAATCCATTTCTAGACCACAACATAGCAGCTAAAAGTTTAGATCATAACTGGAGTTCTTCTCAAATAAATGTGATGATCTTGGACTTTCTCAAAAGCTTATAAAATTGCCTACAACTTTCATTTGATCATCAAAAGGTTATTCAGCTTCTATCCTAGTCAAACAAGACAATTTCCTAGATCTGTCTAGAAATTCTAGAGAGTAAGCATTTTGGGAGACCAACTTCTAACAGCTATAACTCCTAAACTATTTGGACTATTGCCCTGAAATTTTTACACAAGCAATATAAGTAAGTTATCTACAACTTTGTTACTGACAAGATTCACAGCAAACATCACCTTGCCCATGCAATTTACTTAACAACCAAAACTGTCCAAACAGTCACTAAAATCGAATTATAGAGGACTTAATATTTCACTGCATATAAGCAATCAAATTTGGGCACAACCAATGGTACCAACAGTTCATAGGAATCATACACACTCTAGAAAATATGATGGTCAAGCCCAAATAAATTATTTACATGCCTTTATTAATTTATTTGGACACTAAGGTAAAATAAGGAAAATATATCAAAAGTGCACAATAAATTCTGAGAAAATTACAGTAGCCTACATATGACCCCAAAAGTCTACTGTACAAATTTCATGCCGTTTGGGTAAGTATAGCCATCTTTACAAAAATGACAAGTTGCATAGGCTTATTTTAGCAAAAATAGTTTAGTCTAGTGAAAAGTGTTAAACAACAGATTTCATATTTTTCTTAGCTCTGCTAAAGCCCATTAAAACTGTACAAAAATTTGCATGACAATATGTTACTTATTTTTATCCTTATGAATTTCCTCATAAAACACCATTTATTAAAAGATAAATAGAAAGACCCTACTCTAATATTTTTACTAAATAGATCAAGTCAACACAAGATTAGCAAAATTAGAATCACAATTTTATCACTTTCCTAGCTCAAGTTATGCATTTTACAAGATTGAAAACAATTTAAAAGCACTTATTTAGCTCCATTTAATTCTTCTAGAAAAACATCCCAAATAGTAGGTTTCATATTTTTATCAAATAGTACACTTCATGATCAATCCAACAAAATTTGGTTCACCCAAAATGGACATCTATAACTCTACTTATGAATTTTCAAATTCACAAGCATTTCATGAAAAGAATAAAAAGAAAACCTAAACTATAGCCGCTAACAGTTGGGACCCGTTGGTCAGTGACACTAGGGTAGGGGAGGCGCTCTAGCCAGCTCTATCTCACCGGTGGTGAGTTCACCAGTGACGAGGGTGATACCAACATGTTCCTCTCATCAAGCCACGTCAGGTTGGTGGTGAAGACGTGACCTAGGGTTCACCAAAGATGGCTCACCGACGATAATGGCGGATGGCGAAGGTAGCACGGTGGTACGGCGGCGTTCTCTAGCCATCACATGCTCCAATGAGGTGCTCTACGGCTTTGTGGCATCCTAACAAAGCTATCTAGGGTGGGTTAGGGTTCTGGTGAGGCAGCAAGTGAGCTATGCTCACGTGCATGGCCATGTGGCGGTGATGGCACGACGGTGCATAGCCATGTTCTGGCACCATTAGGGTAGTAGCATCTAAATGGTCACTAGTGTGAGTTCCTACGACCTACAGAGGTGACAAGACAAGAGAGATAAAGAATGAAAAGGCTCGAGCTTGCGTTGGCCACGATGAGCAAGGAGCTCGACGGCGCTCCGGTGATATCACCGGTGGTAGAAATGGCAAAATGCGCCCCTACCTAGACTCGAAGTTCTTAGCAAAGGGGTGGAGGTTGAAGAGTGGAACAAGGTGGAGTGTTGGCACGATCGATTAGAAAATGGTGTGGCGACGGCGGCGCTACGTGGTGGCAAAGCTGGCGACGGTAATGGCGAGCTCGGCGTTGCCTTTGCGGGTGCGAGAGCGACTGAGGGAGAGGAAATGAGCGGGTGATTGGAGTGAGAAGTAGGGGCGTGGCACCTATGTGTACACTTCAGCCTGACCAGGCCGTGCCATTGACACACATGTGGACACGGCCATCAGAGCCGATGACAGCGCCTGACGAAGCTACTTTGCGATCGTCTAACTCCAAATCTGTGGTGATTTGTTGAGAGGAGCATTAACAAAAGTTGTAGATCTACATACCATCTACAATTTTGCTTAAAGGACTTTGGCCTAAATCCTAATGGTTCGCAAGTTATATCATCCCAAAGTGCAGCACTTGAAACTGTAATTCGATCCCAAACTGAGAAATTTTTCAAAGTGCTTGAACAATAATTCTTTTGCTACTTGTGAGCTATTTTAGAGCATGCTATGCACCAAATTAGGCCTTGACCCAAAAATAAAAGTTGTCACCCTAGTCAAGTACTACAACTTCGCTTAAGGGTGGACAACCATGTAAGCAATCTAGCATAAAGTTCAACTTAGGTCAAACTTACAATTTGAAAATGGTAGCTTACACTATAATCATGACTTAGAGGCCAAATTGGTTCAAGTCATGAATACCAAAGTTGTTCCATGTGACATTCTAAACATGTTCAAGGTACTCCTAAGGTTCCACACACATTTCACACATTGATCACATGTAAACCCTAGCCTAGGTATAATTTTAAGAGGCATCACATGTAAACCCTACCAATTCTCGTAGAAAGTGGGGTAGGCGTCGTGCAGAAAATTGTCCTATTCCCACATTGCATCTTGCTCACTATGGTTGTTTCACACCACTTTATAGAACCTAACCACCTTACTTCTAGTCACTCTCTCCATTTCTTCTATCACCTGGATAGTTTTTTCTTCATACGTCAAATCGACTGGATCTTGACACTAGTGGGTTCAATGGCTTCTTTGGGTACACGAAGACATTTCTTCAATTGAGAGACATGGAAAACATTGAAGATGGCACTCATATCTAGCAATAGTTGGAGTTTATAAGCTACTGGTCCACATTGCTCAATAATTTTGTTTGGGCCCACATACCAGGGCACCAGCTTTCGCTTCACACCAAATTGCTGTACCTTTTTCATTGATGATACTTTCAAGTACATGTAATCACCAACTTCAAATACAAGAGGACTCCTTCTCTTGTCCGCATAACTCTTCTGTCTTGATTGAGCAACTTCTATATGTTGCTGAATAATCCAAACTTGCTCTTCGGCTTCTTTGACAAAGTCAATACCATAATACCTTCTTTCGCCTGACTCAACCCAATTCAAAAGAGTTCTACACTTGTGTCCATATAAAGCCTCAAATGGGGCCATCTTGATGCTTTCTTGATAACTATTGTTATAGGAGAACTTAGCCAAAGGTAGCCATTTCTCCCATGAACCCTTTGAAGATATTACATAGGCCCTTAACATGTCTTCAAGAATATGATTTACTCGCTCTGTTTGCCCAATAGTTTGAGGGTGATAAGCAGAACTTTGGATCAGTTTGGTACCCAACTAATTATGCAAATGTTCCCAAAAACCATTTACAAACTATGGACCTCTATGAGACACAATGGTTCTAGGTATCCCATGCAATCAGCACTATGTGGGTGATATACAACTCTGCATATTGATGTGGGCGGTAAACTATCTGAACTAGAATGAAATGTGTAGACTTCATTAGATGGTCCACAATTACCTAGATGGAATCGTTACCCTTCTGGGTGGTTGGAAGACCAATAATGAAATCCATGCTGATTTCTTCCCATTTCCAACCTAGAACTGGTAGGGGTTGGAGTAGCCCTATGGGTTTCAAATGAATGGCTTTGACTCGGCAGCATGTATCACATCTAGCCACATATGCTGCAATCTCTTTCTTCATCTTTGTCCACCAAAACCGGGTCTTCAAATCCAGATACATCTTGCTACTACCAGGATGGATGGACAATTTAGAAGAGTGTGCTTCATCTAAGATTTGGTTTCTAAGTTTTCTATCTTTAGGTACAACAAGTCTATCCTTAAACCAAAGTACACCTCTCTCATCTAATCTAAAATGTTTAGTCTCTTCTTCTTCCATCTATCTCTTGATATGAAAGATAACCATGTTGGTCTTTTGGAGTTCCATGACCTTCGCTTCAAGAGAGCAACTGATAGTGAGATTATGTAAAACTACACGATACAGTAGGTTAAAGCCATCTTCCAGCAATGGTTTGCTATGATACTTCTGGCTCAAAGCATCTACAACAACATTTGCATTGACCAGATGATAATGCACCTCTAGGTTGTAATCCTTGATTAGCTCCAACCACCTTCTTTGTCTCATGTTCAACTCAGGTTGCGTGAAGATGTACTTGAGGCTCTTGTGATCAGTGTAAATGTGACACACATTGCCAAGCAAATAGTGCCTCCAAATCTTCAAAGCATGAACAACCGCGGCTATCTCTAAATCATGAGTTAGGTAATTAACCTCATGTTTCCTCAGTTGACTGCGAGGCATAGGCAATGACTCGGCCTTCTTGCATGAGCACACACCTCAACCTAGTACCAGACGGCATCACAAAACACATCAATTAGTTTTTCTATGTCGGGCTATGCTAAAACTAGAGCGGTAGTCAACAAGGTCTGTAAAGTGTGAAAAGCAACTTCACACTCCAGAGTCCACACAAATTTCTCATCTTTCTAAAGCAATCTGGTCATGGGCTTGACTATCTTAGAGAAGTATGGAATAAAATGACGGTAATAACCTGCTAATCCAAGGAAACTCCGAACCTCATGAACTGAAGTCGGGGCCTTCCAATCCATAACTTCTTGCACTTTTCCTGGATCTACTAAAATTCCATCTTCAGATAACACATGACTAAGGAAAGGTACTTTCTTTAACCAAAATTCACATTTGCTAAACTTAGCATACAACTTATGTTCTCGTAACCTTGTTAAGACAACTCTTAGGTGTTCTTCATGATCTTCCGTATTCTTAGAATAGATTAAGATGTCATCAATAAACACCGCCATGAATTTATCAAGTTCAGGCATGAACACCTGAATTCATGAGATACATGAAATAGGCAGGAGCATTGGTCAGCCCAAAAGACATGACAAGATACTCATATAGACCATACCTAGTGGAGAAGGCCGTCTTAGGTATGTCTTCCGGCATGATCTTAATCTAGGTGGTACCCCAATCTCAAATCGATCTTGGAGAACACTTTAGCCTTTGATAGCTGATCAAACAAGATATCAATTCGAGGCAATGGATACTTGTTCTTGATCATTACCGCATTAAGGGGTTGGTAGTCCACACACATCCACAAAGATTTATCCTTCTTTTTCATGAATATGGCAGGACAACCCCACGATAATGAGCTAGGTTGAATGAGACCTTTTTCAAGAAGCTCCCTGCAATTGCACTTTGAGCTCAGCTAATTCATTAGGTGGCATCCTATAAGGCCTTCGCGAGATAGGTGCCATGCCTAGTAATAATTCAATCTAGGAACTCTACATCTCTGTTAGGCGGTAACCTAGGCAACTCATCTAGAAACATGTCCGAAAATTCACACACTACCAGAATGTCAGCAATAGTCACAGGTTGGATAGCATTAACTACATTTTGGAGGTCAAAATCTCTAGGAAGTGGTAGTAAGAATGCATCCTTACTGTCTGGTTCCCTTAACATAATCACCCGAGTGGAAGTATCAATAAGAACTCCATGGCCACTCATCTATTTCATTCCTAGGATTACATCTATCCCCTAACCTAGGCAATACTACAAGATCTGTGGTATACTCCTGGTTGCTTATTGAGATGCGCACATCTCTAACTATTTGGTTGGTAGAGATTTGATTTCTAGCTTGCACTTATGCAATAACTACCCTTATCTACAGTAACTATCCTCTAATTATGCTTGGAGACAAATGTTTGACTCATAAATGAATATGATGCCCTAGAATCAAACAAAACAACTATGGGATGTTGGTTCACAAGAAACATACCTGCAGTAACAACTTTCTTTGGCTAGGAATTTCATCAATAGTGGTATAGTGCACATGTCCCTAACGCACATTGGAATTACCCTGCTTCTGGTTGTTCTTCTTGGAATAGGGGCAATTTCTTGCCCAATGGTCGGGCTTGGTGCAGTTCCAACACTGTCATACTGCTGGGTGGAACACTAGAACTTCCCTATCCTGTGCTACCCTTTGGTAGAGCAACTAAAAAGGCCTTGTGATACACCTTGTGGTTCTGAACGGTTTGCACCTTTTTTGAGGTGGCCTAAACTTGGGAGCAGGTGGGTGAAACTGAGGTCTCGTAGTAACTGGAGCTTTTGACTAAGAAGCGCCTACTTCAAAGGCTCTCTTCCGATTCTTGGATGCAGCATAGATGTTGTTTTGATTGTCTTGAGTTAAGGCATCACTGACAAATTCATTGAAAGTGGCAGGATTGTTATTAGCAAGAGTCTTCACCAGCTTGGGGCCAAGCCCCCACTAGAAACTAGCAATTTTCTTCGCATCAGTATCAACAAATTCCATGGCATATCTTGATAGGTTGTTGAAAGCATGTAGATATTTAGTCAAGCTCTTGGTACCCTAGGTTAGATTCATGAACTCGGTATGCTTGATACTTATAAGACCTGGAGGAATATAGTGTCCCCGGAAAGCAGCTTTAAAGTAGTTTCAGGTAATGTGAGCATTCTTAGGTGGGGTGGCTCGGTGATAACTCCACCAAATGCCTAACAACCCCTACAACTGGTGGGATGCACACATAGTTTTCATTTGCTCAGTCAGCCTTGGCAAACAAACTTTTGTTCAAGCGTGTTCAGCCATTCCTCTGCTTGGAGTGGCTCTTCAACCTCCTTGAAAATAGGTGGCTTGGTATCTAGGAAATCACTATATTGGTTTGGTTCTGCACCCTGGCACTGATGTCTGCCCTAGGGCAACTTGCTGTGCCATGGTGCACATAGCCTTGCCCATAGCACGTTGCACTTCAGCAAGCATAGCCATCATCTCTACTGAAGTGGGTGGGGGCGGTGGTGGTAGATTTTCATTGTCATCACCATGCAACCCACTACCCCTAGCACCATCCTTCCCATTGTTCCCACTGGCTCTAGAACAGGTGTAAGGCATCTGCAGAATTGCAACAATAAGCAATTATTGATAATGTCAGAAAATTGTAGAAGAATTGTATAATTATGCCAAACTAAATTTACTAGAGAGAATTTAAATTCATACAATAAAACAAAGGCACAATAATTCATTTCCACAACCATAACATCACCAATTATATTACTTAACGCCATTTGCAATGCATTCTGTATATGCCAAAATGCTTGCCAACACAATGGGCATTCATTAAAAGTGCAACCACAACATGGATTACATGCAAGGTTTTAAGAGTACATCAAGGGGTACATCATGAGATCGAACTAAATTATGAGTTCATTACATAAATGATCAAAGATAGAGAGCTAATGCATCTAGCTAGATACTAAAGCTAAGCTACTCCTTGGGGTGACCACTGATGATGTCGGACACACCATTACCATGGTTCGTCCTCAAAAGGCTCAATCTCCTCATCTTCAGGCCCTGTCCTTAGCGTCCTCTTCCATGCCATCATCCTCAGCAATCAACACATTGGGATCTTCTTCCACCACTGGAGCTAGAGGAAGAATTGGGTTCATCATGTTGTTGAGATCATGAACATCCAACTGAAGCTCCTCAACCTAGCGTATGAGTTCCTACTCTCTATGATCAAACTCCATTGCCTACCTAACAGCCTGAAACACAGTCTAGATTCTAGCTACCTCCCTAGTATCAGCAAGATGAATAGCCTTCGTCTCTCTCCAGCATGGATCCCCTAAACCTCTGCTATGGCTACATCCCTTTCTGCAACAACACGGATAAACTGCCCCTAACGAGCTTCCAAAGCTATCATATAATTACCTATCTCATTCTAAGCTGCTCTAACTGCCCTTTGGTGCCTGCGCACACACCCTCGCATCCTGCGCTATGCGACCTGTGCTCTTTAGAACTCTTGCATACACCTAATGTAGCTATCCTAGCGAGAGTAAAACATCTTCATAACAGCATACATGGCACTTGTGGCAGCATTACTACTTCCTACTCTTTCATCCTAGTCTCTTACCAAAGCATTACCAGCCTGGTTGGGTCCAATCGGTTTGCGATGGGTCCACTCGAGGAAAGGATCCTGACAGGACCATTGACAAGCTCGTCCCCAAACTCCTAACATATCTCACTAAGGACCTCGAAAGCTACAACTTGGGCACCCTCCTAAGGTGTCTGTCCATCTGACTCCACACTCCAGCCTTGCCACTGTGGGTGATCAACATGAGCTGGGACAGTCACCTGTATGTCATACCACTATTGTCCCTCTGTTACCACTTCACTCCAAAAGTAGCGAGGCGGTTCAACATACCCGACAGAGTGAGTACCCTCCATAGTAGGATGGGAGTTCCAAATAGTGCCAAAATGGTGATGCTTGCAACAGGGGCTCCTAGGGTTGCCATTTGTATCAAAATGGTATAACTCCTATGAGACAACACAATCATAGAAAAGGGTCACATAACATAATCTGAAACTTATAAGGGGGAGGAACAATGTAATGATACGAATGAATGATTTATCATGATGCATGCATGTTCCATACGTCCTCACAAACTTAGGAAAAATTAAATCCTTAATGATATATGCGGTGGCATACATACGTTCTCTTAATATAATCATAACTAAATGAGCTACACATTTCGTTGTTAGTGTACCTACAGAAGATCCATTTCAGCCCATCCCAACAATTAAATGTACAAGAATGTAATCTGGGCTCTTGGTTGAATATTGAAGAACAACGGGATATATGAGAGCGGTAAACTAAACACTTCCATTATATTTATATATATATATATATATATATATCCCAATATATATACTTTTGTATCAAAGCTACCCGATGACAATTTATTACCCACAATTAAATATGCACCATACCCATATGGAAGCATGCATATACAGTCATATCAAAGCTAGCTCTCCCCGACCGCACGCTCACATCTTGCATTCAAGCCACTCATCAACTTACCTTCTTACCTGGGCATAGAGGCATTCGATCCATACATTACCACTCAAGTGAATGACATTCATATAATGGCACACTATATGGACAAAAAAAGTAAAAACCATCCCATGTTAGTACTTAAATAGCCACCTAATAGTCCTTAACTAGGCATAAAGGAGATGACCACTGGCATACTTTATTTTTTTATAAAATAAAACCTTTGTTTTAAATACACATATGACAAGTTTAATATTGAACCTTGCTCTGATACTAGTTGTAACAGAACCGTCCAACTTATAAGAGCACAAGTACAATAGCAATCACCGAAGCGATCAAACTGTCATACTTGAACCCATATAAACCCGGTAGTCTGATGAAATCATGAAGGATCTCAAACAAACCAACGTACAAACCAAGATCATACATGATTTGACACAACAAGTCACATGTTACAACATGTTCACAATAGTTCTCATATATCGGAGTTTCACAAAATTATTACAACCCATCTTTAGAAGTAGCAGAAGCAACATAGTTTTGAAACAACATCATGATAGTTCAAATACATAGCCAGTTTAGGATCATCTCCAACAAAAGCACATAGATGAGATGATATAGAATGACCATGCCCTTGGTCTTACTCTCCATCAACTGCAGGAGTTATGCAATGCTTGCAGTAACCATGGTACATCACGTCATCTACAACAAATGGGAATAAACCCTGAGTACGAGAATGTACTCAGTTAGACTTACCCGTCATAAACCAAGATAATAAGACACCAAGGAGTATGCAAGGCTTTAAAGGTGGAGTTAGCTTGACAACATTTTGCATAAAAGCTTAAGTAACATAACTTGGAGATTTAGTACCTCTAGCATCAATTTGGATACCTATTCAATTAAGCATCTCTAGATTAGCACCTATACTAGAGCAATCACTCGATTAAGCTAACAAGCATTAGTAATGATATCTGGTATAATAATTTGGGCAATCATCATAACCATCAGGTTTCTATTAAGGTACTCTACGTTGCCGCTGCCCAGTCAGGTTCTCACTATTTGAGAGAGACGGCGATTCGAACTTGATTCCTACCTAGCTAGGGAATTTATTCCTAACACAAACTGAGGCAAACCCCATGAAGGTAGCCTCAGGTCACCTTTGGTACAATTTAGGACTAACTCATGGGTCCAATTAGCACCGCACCCTTAGAGATTCTACCAATATGCCAGGAAGATCGAGACTCGAACCTGCCCTTGGACTCACGCCATTGGCCCTCCACACATCCTTACTACCTCTAGTGTGAGCACTTCCACTTATCGGGGCCTGGCCTGAATTGAGCTACTTGGCTTCGTGGTCGTATCATTAGATCCAGCCAGCTAAGTGCTAGGCATGTGTTCAACATGACATGAGGAAGTACAGCGAATCGGTCCTTAATCGATACAGATAGGGATACATAGGCACCCAAGACCTCCATGCCTTGTTGCTTCTCTATCATGATCCTGCCTGGTCTCCTTTATTCATTGACAATTGGTTATTTCCATGCTAGCAAATATAGCCAACCATGATTAGTTATCAGCCTATATCATGCAGGTGATAGGTAATCACCTGACTTCTATTGACTAAGCATGGCTAAGCATATATTCGATCCTGGACCTACATAGGATTCAATATATATATATGCATATATCTTCCTTGTCTATATATATATATATATGCAGCAAGTGGTTCCAATCCACTCCTAGTACTTAATGCATCAACATAAAATGACTCAAGTTGATAGTTCGAAAACATAGGAGGCTTAGAATGCATGGGGCTTGCCTTTCACAAAGGTTGAGGGTTGATGATTTGGACACTCAGGAAACTATTCACCGTTAGGCTCACCTTCTCTTGGGGTCCTCCTATTGCTGCACTTCCTGATACTCTTCCTGGGGATCGGCCTTGTACTCCAACATGGTGATTTCTTCCGTCGTACCTATTGCATGCACATGCAAAAAGTGAGAATCATGAATGCATAAGAAGGGTCATGGATGACATGACATGATAATGTGCATGGTTAAATGATGACTATCATTAGGATGATAACAAAGTTGAATTCTTATTTACTGAGTATGTGCATATCTCTTCTCTCGAAAATTCAAGAATCCATACTAAATCCATTTCTGGACCACAACATAGCAGTTAAAAGTTTAGATCATAACTGGAGTTCTACTCAACTAAATGCGATGATCTTAGACTTTCTCGAAAGCTTATAAAATTGCCTACAACTTTCATTTGATCACTAAAAGGATATTCAGCTTCTATCCTAGTCAAACAAGACAATTTCCCAGATCTGTCTAGAAATTCTAGAGAGTAAGCATTTCGGGAGACCAACTTCTAACAGCTATAACTCCTAAACTATTTGGACTATTGCCCTGAAATTTTTACACAAGCAATATAAGTAAGTTATCTACAACTTTGTTATTGACAAGATTCACAGCAAACATCACCTTGCCCATGCAATTTACTTAACAACTGAAACTGTCCAAACAGTCACTAAAATCAAATTATAGAGGACTTAATATTTCATTGCATATAAGCAATCAAATTTGGAAACAACCAATGGTACCAACAGTTCATAAGCGTCATACACACTCTAGAAAACATGATGGTCAAGCCCAAATAAATTATTTACATGCCTTTATTAATTTATTTGGACACTAAGGTGAAATAAGGAAAATATATCAAAAGTGCACAATAAATTCTGAGAAAATTACAGTAGCCTACATATGACCCCAAAAGTATAGTTTACAAATTTCATGCCATTTGGAGAAGTATAGCCATCTCTACAAAAATGACAAGTTGGATAGGCTTATTTTAGAAAAAATAGTTTAGTCTAGTGAAAAGTGTTAAACAACAGATTTCATATTTTTCTTAGCTTCGCTAAGATCCATTAACACTGTACAAAAAATTGCATGGCAATATGTTACTTATTTTTATCCTTATGAATTTCCTCATAAAACACCATTTATTAAAAGATAAATAGAAAGACCCTACTCTAATATTTTTCCTAACTAGAGCAAGTCAACACAAGATTAGCAAAATTGGAATCACAATTTTATCACTTTCCTAGCTTAAGTTATGCATTTTACAAGATTGATAACAATTTACAAGCATTTATTTAGCTCCATTTAATTCTCCCAGAAAACATCCCAAATTGTAGGTTTCATATTTTTATCAAATAGTACACTTCATAATGAATCCAATAAAGTTTGGTTCACCCAAAATGGACATCAACAACTCTACTTATGAATTTTCAAAGTTCACAAGCATTTCATGAAAAGAAGAAAAAGAAAACCTAAACTACAGCCACTGACTGCTGGGACCCACTGGTCAGTGACACTGGGGCTGGGGAGGTGCTCTGGCCAGCCCTATCTTGCCGGTGGCAAGTTCACCGGCGATGAGGGTGATGCCAACTTGTTCCCCTCATCAAGCCATGTCGGTTGGTGGTGAAGACGCGACCTAGGGTTCACCGGAGATGTCTTGCCGGCGACAATGGCGGACGGTGGAGGTAACATGGCAGTACGCCAATGTTCTCTAGACATCACATGGTCTAGTGAGGTGCTCTATGGCTTCATGGCATCCTAACAAAGCTATCTAGGGTGGGTTAGGGTTCCGGTGAGGCGACAGTGAGCTCTGCTCACGTGCATGGCTGCACGACGGCGATGGCACGACGGTGTATGGCCATGTTCTAGCGCCGTTAGGGTGGTAGCATCTAAATGGTCATCGGCATGAGTTCCTACGACCTACAGAGGTGACAAGATGAGAGAGAGAAAGAATGAAAAGGCTCGAGCTTGCATTGACCACGACGAGCATGGAGGTCGGCGGCGCTCCGACGAGATCACCAGTGTCGGAAACTGCAAAATGCGCCCCTACCTAGACTCGAAGTGCTTGGCAAAGGGGTGGAGGTTGAAGCATGGAACAAGGCAGAGCTATTGGCATGATCGATTGGAAAATGGTGCGGTGACAGCGGTGCTACGCGGTGGCAAAGCTGGCGGTGGCAATGGCGAGCTCAGTGTCGCCTTTGTAGGTGCGAGAGCGAGTGAGGGAGAGGAAATGATCGGGTGAGTAGAGTGAGAAGTAGGGGTGCAACGCCTATGTGTATGCCCCAGCTTGACTGGCCCGGCCACTGACGTGTGAGTGGACAAGGCCATCAGAGCCGATGATAGCGCCATATGAAGCTACTTTGCGATCGTCTAACTCTAAATCCATGGTAATTTGTTGAGAGGAGCATTAACAAAAGTTGTAGAGCTACATACCATCTATAATTTTGCTTAAAGGACTTTGGTCTAAATCCTAATGGTTCGCAAGTTATATCATCCCAAAGTGCAGCACTCGAAACTGTAATTCGATCCCAGACTAAGAAATTTTTCGAAGTGCTAGAACAGTAATTTTTTGCTACTTGTGAGCTGTTTTAGAGCATGCTATGCACCGAATTAGGTCTTGACCCAAAAATAAAAGTTGTCACCCTAGTCAAGTACTACAACTTCGCTTAAGGGTGCATGGCCATGCAAGCACCCTAGGGTAAAGTTCAACTTAGGTCAAACATACAACTTGAAAATGGTAGCTTACACTATAATCATGACTTAGAGGCCAAATTGGTTCAAGTCATGAATACCAAAGTTGTTCCATGTGACATTCTAAACATGTTCAAGGTACTCCTAAGGTCCCACAAGCATTTCACACATTGATCACATGTAAACCCTAGCCTAGGTATAATTTTAAGAGGCATCACATGTGATATAAGCAAGGTAGTGAAGATATAATTTAACATCTATGCCATCCTCGATTTTGATCTTCTTATTGGCTGCCCTTCTAAAATACTATTCAAAGAAAAGTCTTCCCATGGGAGCCTTAATGAAAAGTTTGGGAAAATTGCTTCCACAACTCACTCAGATTTTCCAATGGTGGAGCGTCATCCCAACAATGACCCATTTGAGGAAATTAAATTCATATCCCTGTTTGTTTCCCCAGAGTTTTCTTATGAAATGGATCGTCCATTATCACCTTTGCACGAACCAAAACCTTGTCCCTCTGGCTATCAAAACATTGATCTCGATAATGGTCGAGATTCAATATTTCCCTTGCACGATATGTTTGCTAAGAATGAAAACTATTGTGCCATGGACAATCTTAGAGCACCAACTCTAGATCTCAAAAAGAATGATTCCACTAGCAAGCATGAAGGTTTTTCTTTCGAGACCCCTCGCATTTCATGCTCACTCTTGCAGTCTCTAGAGTTGATCACGCTTGGTGCCACACGCTTCTACGAGGACCACAACCATCTCTCAATCCTTGTCTACAAACTCTTTAGAAGAATGGTTGTGGATGCATATGTTTATCACAAAATTTGCAAGTCTCATGGATGCATTGTGGTATTAACCTTGCAGCTTGAATGATAATGCTAAATGTCTAGTGGTGAAGTTGGGAACTAAACCACCATAGATAGCTGCAAGACAAAGTTCCCAAGGTCAAGCTTATGACCATACACAAAGCACTGCTTAGAGATACCCTGGATTATCATGAGAAAAAACATATATAATAATTATCATAAAAAAACAACAAAAACTTTCTTTTCAATAAAAAGCAAGAATGTGTTGTCAGGATAGAATGCACCTTTGGGTATTCTTGGTTGCTAACCCTTTTAGGTTAAAGATCAAGAAGAAAAGGGGACATACAATGCCTAAAATCATAGGAGCTGCATCAACTACATATGTTGATGATCTTTGGTAATGAAACACACCCAAAAGGAGACCTTGATCCCGCACACTTGACTTTTACACAAAAGTCCAAGTGCGGGGGAGGATGGTGAGAATCTTGAATTCCATACATACCAAATATAATCCCGCTTAAAAAAATGATGTTAGGTCCATCTTGCTATATATATATAATTACCAACTCCTTTAACCCATGTTTGTCTCCATATGATTTTACTCATACAAGTATATGCTTCCCTCATTTATGTCATATGCTCTAGTTTGGATGTATTCACATGGTATATCCATAGGTCCTTTTAAATTAAACATGGTGCTTAGGTTAAAATGACCTCCTTTAATCAAAATTTGACATGGTGTTTAATCTTGGTTAATGAACTTTGAGTTACTATTTTCATAAATAATGGAAGTAATCTAGAATGGGGATAAACCAAGGCCTAATTTACACTTCATCTTCGCCATATGCCTTGTTTGAGTTATTCCAAAAAGATAAAAGTTTGGTGAACCAATAAATAAAAAAAAGTAATAAATGCATAAGCTAAAAACTAAATATAGTAATCATAATAATAATAAAATTAAGGCTCCCTAGTGTTTTAGCTAGTAGAGCCCTTGTCTGTTTTTTTGTTTTTCTTTGTTAAAATAAAAGTAGGTACAACAATAAGTGTGGGGGGTCTCTCAAGTATGACACACATTCGAGATCTTCCACCAACACATTGCACAAACATCGACCAGACCAACATGCAGAAGGACAGGACAAATGGCTCAAGAGAGGCTTGGCTGAACTCTTGGTTTAGCCAAGCCACCTCTGACTCAACTCCTTCTCTTCAATGGTGGTTTGTGCAATGCTACCCTCAACCTCTCCAAAAATGTTGAAATTTAAAATTGAACAGACTAAAAATGCAAAACAAATGGCGCTCCACCTCCATGCATCTTTATAAACCACACTTCGTTCAGAATTCCAAAAGTAACATTTTCATAATATCTCTAAGATAGAAGCCTGCATAAAGTATGTTCCACATACATTCACTTATGCTTGTGGAAAAAATATTCTAATAGGACAATCGTGCGGACTAAGTTGTTGTGGAGTATGATATAGTTCTAACTTAGAAATCCTACCATTTCCATTTGATGCACTTGGAGAATTTGTTTTGATAAAAATGTTACAAAACCATAGTATCACATACTCCTCAATTGGTGAACAATTCCTACCAAAGCTAAATATGATATCTTGCAAGATGGAAGCCTTCTACATACGCTACTTGTTATTGTGTTGAGTTTGGTCAAGTCTTGTTGACCCTTGTTGAGACATTTATCATGCTCCCAAGATCAAGATCATGTACACCCACATACACATGCTACTCCTACACTAGGAGTAGACAAAAATCTATTTGTTAGGCAAATACTCCATGTTCTAAAAAGATAATGATCTATCTCTAAATATGTGGTTTAGAAGAAGAGACATGGGCTATGCAAAAAGTTTATGATAAAAAATATATGGACACATGAAGGTCCAAGTAAAGAAACAAAAATATGGACACATGAAGGTCCAATGTACAAAAAGAAAAAAATGATGAGCACATGAAGGCTCATGTATTGAAAAAAGAGAAGAAAAAGGAAAGATAGCCATGTTTCAAAATAATAGGTTATAGAGAGAGATCATATCTACAAAAGGAGTATAGTTTTAGTTTACCATTTTTCCACACACATGCACGTCTTGATATAAGAATATGACACTTCTCTCCTTGGATCCTCGATTTGACTTTACAACATATGCAATACAAGTATGCTATTTATACGTACCTAAAGCTTTAGATAAACCTTTTTTTAGAAATAGGAGGAAACAAAAGAAGGCCAAACATTGCTATGCCTTGGTAAGAATTTATACACCACTTAGTGATTTGAGAAGTGCCATTTGAGGAGTATAAAGTGAACTATGCTTTTTCTTGAGAAAAACTTCCAAAACTCCAAGTTGCTAAGATGTGAAGTTGGGAAGAGGACTTTGTTTCAAGAATTATTCTGCTTTTCAACAACCCAAGGAAATATGTTAGCTAAAGCCACATATCCCACTTGTGTAAGGAATGTTTCGGAATAACTTTTATGTATGCCATATATCTTAGGATGTTATGCTCATGATCACTTTTATCTCTAAGCTTTGCTCGAGGACAAGCAAAGGGGTAAGTGTGGGGGAGTTTGTTGGTGGTGCTTAACTCACATATTTAACCGCCAACACTTGCATGAAATCCTAGCATACAGGCACTAAATGTAGAAATAGGGTTTTAGAACTAACAATCTCCACAAGTTTTGGTGTTTGACCATTTGCAGGAGGGCATTTATGGAATACATGGAAAACACATTCAAAATGCAAAAAGAAACAAAGTGTGACACCATAGTGCGCAAAGCAAAAGAGCCCAAGGGAGGAAGACCTACTGCCAGGCCAAATCAGGGCCAAGCATATGGAGAAAAAGGGCCCAAACCCAAACCAAATGATCTCCAAATGGCATGAAACTTTACAGGCATGGCCCACACATCGCTAGAAGCCCACTAGACAAAACTTGGGCTAGGACGGTGTCTCCATGGGTCGACCGACCCCTAGGGTCACCCACCCCCCTAAGGCTCGCCTCAGGCCTAATGTTAACCAGGTGCTTCTTACCACCTCTCTAAGGTCGGTTGTGGTGGGGATCTCCTAACAATAGCTGAGCAAACCGCCCTTGGGATGCTATAAAAGGAGGGGGAAGGCTCCCATTCTACACACAACAACACACAAGGAGCAAGAGCAACACCACATTTGAGAATAAGAGCTTCACTCCATGGGCTTAGGCCCTAGCTAGCTATCTAGAGTTGTAGGGAGAGATGTGAGGGAGAGTTCAGGAAAGCGCCGGACTTGTCGGTGTCTCCCCCTCTTGTACCTCAATGAACACCTACGCTATACTTCATCAGGCTCTCCCGCTAAGTGAGTGTTCATGGTTCTTTTGGTTATAAAATCTTTGATTAGTTAAAGCTTTACTCTTAGTTGTTTGCATGATCGTCATTCATCCCCATGGCGGATACTCTAGTAGAGGGCCCTAATAAAGATGGATAACCCTACGCACGCTAGAGTAGTAGTCGATAGCATAGACATGGTGTGTAGGCTAGAGGCTACCTTTATTTGCCTCGTGCCCCATGGTTGAGGGGTAGGTGGTAGGTGGTGACAGCCCTGTCTGTCCCTTCTAATCCCCCATGTTCGGGGTTCAACGTAGATCTATAAGCCAGCCTCGCCTAGCAGACCAGATGTGATCCGGTGGCCAACATGAGCAAGTATAAGTAGAGTTTATCTATCCTTAGACCCTAAGCCATATGAATCCTTCTCTACCCTTACCAACTCTACCCCTTGTGTTATCCTTGGATGAATTAGCTAGAGGAAATATAACCATTCCCTGTGGAAAATACGATACCCTAAATACTTTCGGGTGAAGGCTACAACGGTAATTTCATGCGCTTGCGCATTCTTTCTGTTTGCGTTAAGAAATACCAACAGATGTCAACAAGAACTTGGAGCATTTATTTTGAGTGGAAACCTAACAAGCATGTTTTTGTGCTTATCCCTAGTGTAAGAGTAGAACATTTTTGGGTGGATCTAAATGGAAGGCATGTTTTTGCGCTTACCCCTAGTGTAGGAGTAGTGCATATGTGGGTGGAGTGTACGTGATTGTGATTTTAAAAGCTTGACAGACTTCTCATAAGGGTCAACATTAACAAAACTCAACACATATACAAGCAGCATATAAGTGGAAGGTTTTCCTAATCTAAATATATATGGCTTTGGTAGGAATTTTAGGTTTGTCATATAGGAACTCATCATGATTGATTTTTTTTCAAAAGAAAATACTCCGAAACTTAGTTTCAGTTTGGAACTAGATAAATAGCAGCTCAGACCATCTCATATCATATCCGTCTACCACCTAGACTTAGATCAAGCATTCGCAACCCACGAGTATCAAGTTCAAAGTAAGTTCTTATATCAAATCAAGTCTATCTAGTACTCGGGAGAATTTTGGACCAAAAACTAGGCACTTGAAAGGAATTATAACAGAGCAACTATTCATTATATCCATCAAAAGTTTATTGAGGAGAAAGTCTTAAGCTCCCAACTATGTTTATTTTATTTTATTGGTACTAAGCATATTGAAGAAAACTATCACTCACAAAAAAAATATTTTATCTTATTGTAAAAAATGCTTAAAATAAAATGAAGCGAAAGGATACTTACCTGGATAGTTGGAGATGCATCTCCCCCAAGCTAGCTTATTCATGGGGATGTATCTCCCCCAAGCTAGCTTTTGGTGAGGGTTTGGTGTTTTAAGTCCTTCGAACGGGACTCCCCCTTGCAAAGTTCATTGATCATGTACCTCAGTTCCCTCTTGAGGATGCGAATTCTTATGGTGGCACCCCCAGTAGTAGCGCTTCCAATGGTGCTACCACCATCTTCTGCCAAACCCATATTGGTTTTGAATTTGATTTTGGTTTGATAGGTTCATCCTTCTTGACTTTATCTTTCCTCTTTGTTCAACATTTTGAAATCAATCATTAGTAGTAGAAGTTGGTGGCATCTTGTGTGCATCATTATTGCCGGTTCAAAATTTTCACATGTGGAATTTGGGGGATCGATTCCCCCACACTTTGCTCAAAGTGTGTTCTGCTCATAAAGACAAGGTAGAGATCAAGTGCATAGGCTCTGTTGGTGGGAAAACACCAACAGAACTAAAACTTTATTTATTTTCTCTAGCCTTATGCACATCAAATCATGTTAGGTTTGACATTATGTGCATTCATTTTTACAACATGGGTGATAAGATCAGAAGGATGAGTATGAAAGTGGCATTTGAACACATTCGTAAAAAGAGTGGAGTTGCTTAACCAAAGGAAGGATTGTCCATCTTTTCATAATGTATCAAACTTTATATGATTATGACTATCATCTTCCAAAGATAAGATATACAACATTTTAGCTCATTTAGTTAAGACTATGAGATCAAGAAAGTGGTGCTATGAACAAACTTAAGGAACAAGGCATGTTGAGTTAATCAGGTTGGATCATGCAAAGTTCTCTAACATGTTTCTTCATTTGTGTAAATTGCAAGATCGAAGGAAAGCTTTTTAAATAATTACCACTTACCTTAAGATGTTACCTTCATCATTGGAGCGTGATGACCCCCTATGATGAAGGTTAGATGACTTGTGGTAATCTTTTCTTCCTGCTTGGAGCTTTCCTTGCTTGAGCTATTAATAAGCATCTTGTCTCCTATATCGCACTCTTTCTTTCTCATCCTTTTATTATGCCATCCTTGTTTCTTTTCTTTTATGGATCTCAGCACTTTGTTTGGACCTTCTGCTCCTCTCATTGTTGTATTCCTGAAGAAGGCTTATCTGATTTACACATTAGTGAGGGATTCATGGCTTTAGGTCCATTTATCAAGACCTCTTCTTGTATTTAGCTTTTCTTTGTACCATCTGATCCTAGAGATGAGGATATGGACAATTGCATGCTCTTCTTCCATCAACCTTTCTTGATTTCTGTTGATTCTTGCTTGACGTGTTGGGGTTCATTGGAGATGCAAACTCAAGTTCCTCCTTGATTGTTTTTGTCTTCTAGCAGCATGGCGGAGTGTTATTCTTCTTTGTTTGTCAGTGATTCACCAGCCGTCTTTATGGTCAAAGAAGGAACCTCATTGGTACTTGTATGAAAGCTTCATCTCAATGACTTAGGGATGTTGTCTCGCTATCATGGTTGTGTCCTTTCAAGGCACCATCGATAGACCTCCCTTTATTTCTAACGTCTGTTGATACGAGCGTGCATACCATGATGTAGTGGCATCTTGTTATCTTGGTCCTTGCTATTGACATATGAGTGGTGTCTTTGAAGATGATGGAAGTAGACGTATTCTGGTTAATACTAGGTGGGTTGCTTCCTGCTTCTCAGCACCTTAGCTTGAGTCTTGGGAAGGCACAATGCTAGGTTGTCTTTGATGTTGCTCATAGCTTGTTGATTTGTTTGTCCACTTCCAAAGCTGTAGTGGTGGTTTGGGTTGGGGTTTGTAGGTTCATACCAAACCTTGAACAGGCATAACTTATATTCATTTATCTAGTTCTTCCTTCCATAATGAATGGGCTAGGTCTTCTTTGCACAAAGTTATTGGTGTTGAACACATGCCTTGATTAATCTTTGATGTGAATTTATCTCTTGACTTACCCAGATTGAACTTGAGAGTTTCCTATAGGAGTTAGTCTAACAAAAATAATCAGTGTCTACATAACTAATTTTTAGTGCAATAACCAAACAAGACTCCATGTCTAATTTTGATTAAGGAAGGCATTTCAACCTAAGAACCATGCTTAATTTAAAAGCCTATGGAAGTATGTTGAGTACTTCTAAACCAAAGCATACTATAGCAGACAAAGGTAGCATGAAAGCACTATAGAGATTTATTCAAAAAGTGATGAAAGAGATAATGATCATGGTGTGTAATAATTTTTTTTTTCAATAAAGATGCAAGTGACATGGATGTATGCAAGGAACTAAACATGCTGTGGATTTGAAATGAGAAAACTTAAATTAAGCGGTAGTGTATGCATGGGTTATTCGAAGTAAACATGCAATGGAATGCAATAATTAAAAGATAACTACTCATCAAGTTTAAAGTCCATGAGCAAGAGTATCTCACCTTTATTGATCATACTTACTATGACTCACATGTTGGAATTTGTGAGTAGTGCATCATCTGTATTTATCAATTGAGATGTGATTTGAATTCTTGTGACATCAATCTTTTTCTCCAATCTACACATGGTTAGAATAATATATATGTGTATGCAAACTTGTGAGATGGTAGGATTCCAACGTTGATGGATCTTGAATATTCAGGCACCCTGGGTTCTTCAATGTTTCTTCTTCTTTTCTTCTTTTCTTGTGGAAATTTTCTAGAAGATCGAATCGATGTCTGTTGTCCTGTCTATTCCACGGTTCAACAGAACAGAGGTAATCCCACAAAAGCTATTAATAACTAGATTACTAGACATCAAGATCAATATCAAAATCTTTATGCTAATTGTTTCTCCAGCAACGGCGCTAGAAAGCTTGTTGGTATTTTTAACGCAGATAGAAAAATCCACAAGCGCACAGATACCGTTGTAGCTTTCACTCGGGAGTATTCTAGAGTATCGTATTTATCCACAGGGAAATAATGGTTAAAGAAGTTGATAATTCACTATCATGTATCTACTTATGGTATACTAACTAAATGAAAGTGGGGGTAAGTGTTGATAATGATAGGAGTTATGAATAATAACACACACATAAGAGAATTCCATAATAAATGAGCAGTCTAGCTAAGTTGAGAGGACAACGGGTGAGTTCAAGGTTCCTAAATACTTCTCTATTACTTTGGTTCTATAGGGTATAACGGATTCATGGGTAGATATAGCGATCACACACAATAACAATTTGGAGCAACAGTACCTTCCCAACTCTCGAGGGGGTGAGAAAGCGTAGATGGGGGAAGGCTGCCTAAAGCTCTACGAACACCAATCCTGACATGGTGGATTACAACGGCCTGATAGAGCTATCACCCCTGGGGCTACCACAACTAACCGTAGGATTGAACGCAATCTCATGTAACCTATAGTCTACACACCATGTCTATACTACGGATTACTACTCTAGTCACATATGCTAACTAAAGCACTCGATGCAAGCGGAGATCCCATGCTAAGGTATGATAACTATACTAACCATACACATGAAAGGAATAAAAGTAGATAGAGAAGATAACTATAATAAAGCATAAGTCTTGCAAAGGTGAGATAAAAGATATACCCAACCTCCGAAGATTTCTCCAGAACCTGAGCATGGCTCAACTCTCCCTAACTCTCAACTAGAGCTATTCTACTTCAACATCTTGAGAGCTTTGTGGGGATTTTTCTCTTGTGGTGTATCTTGATATGAACGAGAGATGGCCTCTAGGAGGGGGTAGGGGTGCCTTATATAGGGGAGATGGAGTAGGGGGCAAGGCATTGCCACATCATTGATTCATGTCAACTCCCTCGATCACCATTGGATGAACCGACTTAAAACTGCCTTAAAATTAACGGTGTAGATCTTGGAAACACACATGAGGCATCGAAGAGCGAATGGGCTCTAGAGTGGGCTGGGCGGCCACCCCACTAGGCCAGCCGAACCACCACTTTGGCAAGTGGGCCTCCCCTTCGTGTGGTGGTTCCTGGACTCCGTCTTGAGTTGCCTTTTGCAGTTTTCGTGAGTTGAATCACTTGTTGTCGTTGGTTGGCTTGTTTCGACTGTATGACAGTGGTCCTAGGGCTGTTTTCTAGATAAATTCTCCTACATACAAATATTCACCAAACCTTGTGGAATCCATTAGTTTAAACCCTTAGACCTCTGTTTGTTGATGGAATTAAGCATATATGTAGGATATGTTGACGATTTATGATTGACATTAACAACCATCAACAGACATGATATTGAGTCATGTGACTAAGGTGGAGAAGATCAAGACAAGACTTGGCTTGATGGACCAGTTGCAAAGGTGAAGAGCAAGTTGGAGGCTTTGGAGCGATGGACAGCGTGGCGGTGAAGCTTGAGCAAGACTTGGCGCCGATGGATGAAGGCAACGGTGAAAAGCAAGTGAGGTCAAGATGGATGAACCAACAAGGTCACATGATGCTATAAAGTGGATCATATCATTTGTGATATGGTTGGTGCATGTGTTGCATCAACATCGGAGGAGATGGAATGGAATGCGCAAGGCAAAGGTATAACCTATAGGGTATTTCATTTCACCAGTCATCTAGTGCCACTCGAGTGATCTAACTTTTCATTGTTGCTAGGATCGAGTGGCGTGGTGAAGAGAGTGCTAATCCTTTGGAAAATATTTGTGAAAAGCTAACACACATACACAAGATGGTGGACACTTGGTGGTGCTGGCACATTTGCAAAGGAAGAGTTGTTGGAGTTGATTTCGATCAACTTGGAGAAGAAAAGGCAAAGAAAAGAGCAAGTTTGGGTTGTCTGTGGGTCAGAAAACACAACCAAACTTGTAGCCAACATGTAGCCTAGCTTGGAGGGGGTGGCACCACCCATTCTGGTGTGCATTGCCACCCCCTGCAACGTGCCCAAATCAGCACACCACCCTTTCGTATTTTGGGCATAACTCTTAACTCCGAACTCCAATTTCGATGATATAGGACTTTTTGGAAAGCTAATGAAATTCTATACAAGATTGAAGTGTTGGTTTTTGGATTTGAGCTGAAGGGGCACTACCATGGTCACCAGACTGTACAGTGCCTGACGTCGCCTTATTTTTCCAGAGAGGGGCGAAAACACGGTTTGGGTGCCACGGGGGCACCAACACCCCTAGGGTGGTGCACTGCCCCCCTATGTCCATTGGGCACTGCCACCCTATGTCCGGTGCCCATACATTGCTGTTCGGTGACTGCACATAAATGTGCTCCAAGGCTCCAACAGTTGTATTTGGCTTGGGGGCTATAAATAGAGGTGGAGCTCAGCCTTGAGCAGGTTGCTGAGCACCCTTAAGCCTTGGTGGCTTGTGTAGGTGTGCTTGGAAGCCCTCTAACTCACAAACGCTTGATAGTGATCATCTGATTGAGTGTGAGAGTGATTCTAGTGCATTGCATTATGAGATTGCATCAAGTGGCACTAGGTGATTGAGTTGCAAGCTGGTGGTGCTTGTTACTCTTAGAGGTTGCCACCTCCTAGACAGCTTGGTGGTGGTCTCCATCGAAGCATGCAAAGAAGATTGTGTGGAGGTCCAGAGAGGTGACTGTGAGGGGTGTTGTGCTCGCCCCATGAAGCCACGAAGAGCAACTCTAGTTGAGCGTGTCATTGAGCTACTCTCACTTGGTCCATGGGGTTCTTGTGGTGCCAAACATGTGGGCTTGGTGTGGTGCCAATTAGCCGCTGAACCACCAAGTGAACGGGCGATACAATGGGGACTAGTGTGTTGGCGAGCATGTGAACCTTGGGATAAAAAATCACCGTGTCATCTTTTTCTTCCCGTTGGTTTGCATTCCCTTTACCCATGCTTGTATTTACTCTCATATACATTGTGCTTGTGTAGTTGCTAATTAGTTAACTTGTGTAGCTTGTTAGTTACCTTCTTGCTTATGTAGCATAGAAGTAGCTCCCTTGCGTGGCTAATTTGGTTTGAGTAACCTTGTTAGTCACATTGCTTAGTTTGTGTAGCTAAGTAATTTGCGCTCTCTAATTTGGCTGGTGTTGCCTTGTTATTGAGCATTACTAGTGAGCTTAGGAACTTTGTGCTTTTGCTTACTAGATTGTGTAGGAGCTCCCCCAGTTTCTTGAGTACTAGTGGCATAGGTTTGTGCGACCTTGCTCCTAAAATATGTTAGGAGAGCTCTAGCTAGCCTGTCACCTTAGTTACTTGTTTAGGATCTTTTTAAGGTGTTTGATAACTTAGATATATGGGTGTAGTCTTAGCTAGACCGATAGATTTAATTCCACATTTATTTTGGTTAGCTGGTGCAATTAATTTTAGAAAGAACTATTCACTCCCCTCTAGTCCACCATCTCCACCCTACTTCCAGAGGCATGGTAATGCTTTCAAGACTACATATCAGAATGTTATCATCATAGGATGGAGAATTGGCTACTCATGCAGACTTTCTACCACAGGTTGACTAACAACACTCGTAGAATATGGACGCTGTTGCTGGAGGGTCATTCTTCTCACTCACAATCCCACAAGCAACAGCTCTCATCGAGAAGATGGCCTCCAACCAAGGATGGTATGAAGAACGCCTTCAACCCCGCAAGAGAGATGGAGGTATGCATCAACTCAAGGAGGTAGATATGCTGTTAGCTAAGATGGATCTGCTAATGAAAATGCTTGAAGACCAAGACAATGAGAAGCAAGATGTCATGTACATTCATGACTCTCGCATGACATGTGAAGAATATAGAAACACTAGGCATTCAGGGAACAACTGTCCTGAAATCCAAGAGGATGTGAACTTCATCAACAACAACAATTATTGTCTTCAACAGAATCAAGGATGGAATCAACAACAAAGGCCTAATTACCAAGGTAACTATCAAGGTAATAATTTCAATAATCAGCTGTTGGCATTTCTTAGCTCTAGCTAGCCGACACCTTAATTGCTTGTTTAGGATCTTTTTAAGGTGCTTGATAACTTAGATATAGGGGTGTAGTCATGACTAGACCGATAGATTTAATTTCGTATTTTTTCGGTTAGCCGGTGCGATTAATTTTAGAAAGGACTATTCATCCCCCTCTAGTCCGCCATCTTGACCCTACACATGGAATCGGAGCCAGGACTCTCATTTGTGGTCTTTACCGACTCAATAGGATGGCGATTACTGAGCTAGATGATTGTGACTCACATGTTTTTGATGGCATAAACTTTGCATGGTGAAAAACCCATATGCTTGATCATTTTTGGGCAAAGAGGGTTAAGAAGTTTGTTTAGATCCGATAGGAACCAAAGGAACGACGCCCGTAGAAGGGTTTTGGTGAGGTTTCTCTCGCAGCTTTCTCTCCCAGCGGTCTCATCTAGGGTTTCGAGTTTTGGTCTTCCACAGCAAAGGGGGTTGATCAAGGGGATCTTTGATTATCTTTCCCACCAGAGTTCGTTTGTGTAGGTGACTCTCTTGACCCTGGCCGCGGTGATGGTGACAGGAGATGGTTCTCATGTGGATAAAGATCTGTTGGAGGCGGGCAGCGCCATGGATGAAGAAGAGATTGAAGACCAGGGACTGCTTTCTGAGGAGGAGGATGACGATTCACCGCCGATCATCCTTGACTTCGATGCGGCGGATGCCGTAGTAGCCCACCAGTTTGTGATGTCAAGAGGCTAAGGGACAATCGATTCCTTATTGAGTTGAGATCGGAAGGAGACAAGAGCTATGTGCTGCAGGGGGGCCATGGATCTACCATGGCGACCCTCTTCTCTTTGCTGCTTAGACTGTCTCCAACGGCGTGACCTAAACGCAAAAATGCGTCACGTACAGTGTTTTGGGTCCCCAAAACACTCCTCCAACGGAAGACCGAAAGCAGCTACGTATTCTGCGTCCTCGGCGAGTTGGAAGGCAATTCTGCGTCCTCGAAGAGAGCCGACCCAAACCTGCAGTGGTGGGCCCGTAGGAGCCGTCGGGGCAGGGCGCGACCGGCTCGACTCGGCGAGGCGGGTCTGCGGCGGAGCGCGGCCGGCGAGGCGAGGCGAGGCGGGCTCGAGGACCCTCGTCTGGGAGCAAGGCTGCTCGCGTCTGGGAGCGCCCTACCCCATGCTTCCCCCGGCGCGGCGAGCTTCCCCGCCGGAGCGAGCGGCGAGCTTCCCCGGGGGCGGCGAGCCCTGCCCCGCGCTGCGGCCCACCTCCCCGCCGGCGCGCGCAGCAAGCTTGCTCCGCGCGCGACGAGCCCTGCCCCGGCGCGCGGCCCGCCTCCACCTCGGCCACGCCATCCTCCTCACCTTCGCCATCTCCCTCCTCCGCATGGGATCGAGCGCGGGCGCGAGCTCCGCCGGCGCGGGCGCCACCGGCCGGATCCGGGAGAGGGAGGGTCGGGGAAGAAGAAGGGGAGGGAGGGGGGCCGGATCCGGCCGGGAGAGGGAGGGAAGAAGGCAGGCCGTGTCCGCGGCGGGCGCCGCTTGCTCCGAGCGCCGCGCCGAGGGGCGTCGTGGCCCCGCTGCCATCGCTGGCGAGGTGCTGCTGCCGCCTGGGGTGAGAAGAGAGTGAGGGAGCGTGGGGATTTGGGGCTCATCGTTGGAGAGGTCAAGAATGGGGTGCGTCGGATATTTTACTATGCGTTACCTAAACGGTCAAATGGGTATCCGATTTGGGTCACGCCATTGGAGTCAGTCTTACGATGGTAAGCTTCGCGCCTTCGGATGTTGTGCTAAATTTGATGCCAATCTGGATACGGATTGAGGACATGCCTCTCAATCTGATGAACGAGAGGACAGGCCAGATTCTTGGGAGTAATGTAGGTAAAGTGGTGGTAGTAGGCAAAGATTCTAAAGGGCGATTTTGGGATGACCATATGCGGATCAGGGTTCTTATGCCTATGGATAAACCCTTCACGAGGTGGTTGAGGGTGAAAGATGAGAAAACTGGAGATATGCTGCGTCTCCATGTCAAGTATGAGATAATTCCAAAATTCTGCAGATACTGTGGTCATGTGGGGCATGTGGAGAAGGATTGCCTGCTCCCGAAAAAGGAGCAGAAAGTGAGATTCGGGCTGCACCTTTGTGCGTCCCCATAGAAGAAGTCTGAATTTCGATGGCCAGGACGATGACAGGAGGCAGGGTGATAATCATGGGAAAGACAGAGAGGGGGACAAGGAGAAGGAGCAGCGTGGTGCAAGTAAGTCTGCTGCCCTGACGCCAATGCAGGGGCAGGTCCAACTGGAGCTGATGCGGCCAAGGATATTACTAACAAGGTGCTCACCTTGGGGTTCCATGATATTCCCTCGGTGACACCCCATCTGCTGTTTCAAGGTGGTCTGCAGGCACCTCCAGCCCTCCAGGTGGTGGACGTGGTGAGGAAGTGGGTGATAATGGACTGGAACCTTAGGCTCCCATAAAGTCTGTCCTTCACAAAACAGTGGCTGAGGTTGCGTGTTGTGTTGCTAGGGAGTGGGAGGAGCGAATGGCTGATCCCAAGCGTTCAAAGGTTCAGCGTAATTTCAAGGCAAGGCACTGTTCCTCGCCTGACAATTTCTGGATGCCGGCGGGAGTAGCGCCGGGGCTGCTGTGGGTCTGGATACAGTTTCAGAAGAGATTCGGAAAGTGCGTGCTGAGTGCCCAACTATGTCTGCCGGCGAAGCTGAGCGGCTTGTTGCAGTCTGTCGGGGTGATCACCGCGACCCCGAGCTGCGGGAAATTGTTCAACAGAATGCTGCAGTTCTGAAACACAATCTGGGAATTCTTGGCAAACGGAGGAAGGTACATGATGGTGCACATAATTGGAGCGAGAAGGGTGATGATGAGCTGTTGTCTATCAACCTGACGGGTCCTCATGGCGAGGCCCGCCAGGAGCAAGGAATCTCTTCAACTGGAACTGCCGGGGGTTGGGACTTCCCCGGATAGTTCAAGAGCTTGTTGCTCTTGTTAGAGTAAAAAGTCCCTTGTTGGTCTTCTTATCGGAGACCCGCATGAAAGGAAGAGTGGCAAATTTGAGATGGAGATTAGGCTTGAAAAACTGCATTACTGTGGATAGTGTTAGAAGTGGGGGAGGTTTGGCCTTGTTTTGGCATGAGTCGGTGGATGTTTCACTGATTGAAAAACACCAGCGATATATTGATGTTCATGTGAGAGAATCTCCTTCGGAGCCAAGAACCCGTGTTACCTTTGTGTATGGAGAACCACGGACCGACCAAAGACATGTCATGTGGGAGCTACTCAGGCGTCTGCGGGGCAGGTCCATGGAACCGTGGTTGGCTATTGGGGATTTCAATGAAGCAATGTGGGGTTATGAACACTTTTCTGCATGTCCGAGACCTGAACGCCAGATGGTTGCTTTCAGAGATGCGATTGCAGACTGCAAACTCACAGATCTGCGTTTTACAGGTCTGCCTTACACCTATGATAACGGGCGTGGAGGAAATGCAAATGTGAAGGTTAGGTTGGAGTGTTGGACAGGGCTGTGGTCTGTCCAGAGTAGCGGGATTTGTTTGGTGATGCTGTGCTTCACCACCTTGTGTCATCATGTTCAGATCACTGTCCACTATTTCTGGAAATTAGAAAGGAGAGCTGGGAACGACATAAACCAAGAATTTTCCGCTATGAAATAATGTGGGAGCGGCTTGAGTCTTTAGCTGTGGAGATCAAGAATGCGTGGTGTACTGATGCCAGTAGAGAGGGGCTGGGTGGCGTGGTTGCTGCTCTGAAACAGGTGCACGGTGCTCTACGGTCTTGGAGTAAGCAGCATTTTGGTATGGTCACCAAGGAACTGGAGGAATTGAGAGCTAGCCTGGAAGAAGCGAAAACAGACCCGTTATGCAGCGATCGTGAGGTGCGTCGAATCACTGACCGCATGGATGAACTTTTGTACAGAGAAGAGATGATGTGGCTCCAGCGTTCTCAGATTGCATGGTTGAAGGAAGGTGATAAAAATACTAGCTATTTTCATAAGCAAGCTGTCTGGCGAGCACGCATAAATAAAATCAAGAAGTTAAAGGATCAGGAAGGAAATTGGTGTGACGATCCTAGACAGATGCAGTGTATGGCTTCTGAGTTTTTCAATGATCTCTACTCGGCTGATCCAAATGTTGTGCCTGATGAACTCATAGATCTCATTGAGCCGAAGATATCAGACACTATGAATAATGACCTATGCCAGGATTTTTCTACAGAAGAGATAGCTGATGCTTTGTTTCAGATGGGTCCGTTAAAAGCTCCAGGTCCTGACGGTTTTCTGGCAAGATTTTTTCAGAGACATTGGGAGGTGGTCAAGGAGGATCTGGTGGCTGCTGTTAAAGGTTTTTTCAGGGATGGTTATCTTCCCCCAGGGGTAAATGATACTGCTATTGTTATCATACCAAAAGGGGCAGATCCTGTGGAGCTCAAAGATTTTAGGCCGATTGGTCTTTGTAATGTGATTTACAAGGTTATTTCCAAATGTCTGGTTAATCGGCTAAGACCATTTTTGGACAGCATCATTTCGGAGGAGCAGAGTGCATTTGTGCCAGGTAGATTAATTACAGACAATGCCTTAATCGCTTTTGAATGTGTGCATGCTATTCAGAAAGGCAGAGGCAAGGATTTCGGTGCATATAAGCTGTATTTGTCGAAGGCGTATGACCGGGTGGATTGGGGATTTTTACAAAGCTTGATGGAGAAGCTGGGCTTTCAGAGTCGTTGGGTGCAGTGGATCATGTCTTGTGTTTAAACTGTACGCTACACGGTTCGCTTCAATGGGTTACCGTCGCAGCCCTTTGCCCCTAGACGTGGTCTACGGCAAGGTGATCCGCTTTCACCATACTTATTCTTGCTTGTGGCTGATGGTTTATCTACACTTTTGAGGCACAATGAGCGGCTGGGAAATATTGATGGTGTTAAGGTGTGTCGGAGGGCACCGAGTGTGTCTCATTTGCTATTTGCGGATGATAGCCTGTTATTCTTCAGAGCCAATGTGCATCAGGCGCTGGTTATCAAGGATGTTCTCTCTACTTTTGAGCGTTGTTCAGGTCAGCTTCTCTGTCCTAACAAGTGCTCCTTGTTGATTAACGAGAATTGTGATCAGCATATCGCAGATCAAGTGCGCCTGACGTTGGGGGTGGAAAGATTGGATTTTGAAGCAAAATATCTGGGCCTCCCGACCCCTCATGGAAGGGTCCGGCGAGGACTGTTTCAACCCCTCAAGGAACGTTTTCATAAGAGGATGGTAGCGTGGAAGGAAAAATTTTTGTCAGCTGCGGGGAAGGAAGTAGATCAAATCGGTCGCCCAGGCTTTACCTTTCTATGTTGTGAGTGTTTTCAAACTGCCCCTTACATTGTGTGACGAGCTCATGAAGCAAATACGCGCTTTCTGGTGGGGTGCTGAAAATGGAAGAAGGAAGATGAAATGGATCCCATCGGAGAAAATGTTAATGCCAAAGGGTTTTGGAGGTATGGGGTTCAGGGATCTCAGACTTGTTAACCAAGCGTTGCTCGCCCGGCAAGCATGGAGGCTGCTAGCTTATCCGGACAGCCTTTGCGCTAGAGTTCTTAAAGAAAAATATTTTCCTGTGGGCAAGCTGCTAGATTCTGTTCCTGCGGGAGAGGCATCCCAAATATGGAGAGCTGTTGAGTATGGACTGGAATTGTTAAAGCTTGGCGTCATCAAGAGGATAGGTGATGGCAGATCCACTCAAATTTGGCGCGACAATTGGCTCGCAAGAAGTCACGGTAGAAACCAATAGGTCCAAGACGAGCGTGCAGACTGCGTTGGGTGCCCCACCTGATTGATAATGGTACATGGGATGAGACAGCAGTGCGCAGGTACTTTTATCCTTGTGATGCTTCGGAGATTTTTAAGATCAAGCTGTTGCTATCTAGTACTCCTGATTTTGTTGCTTGGCATTATGAGAAAAATGGATTGTTCTCTGTTAGAAGTGCATACAGGCTGTGTCTGTCAGATTGGCAGCAGCTCAAGTTCAGAACAGGGTCGGGCGGTATGGAAGAAGGTATGGAGTGTTAAAGTTCCTTCTAAGGTTAATGTTTTTATCTGGAAAATTGTCAACAATGGTTTGCCTACTCTTGTCAATAAGAAGCACCGTCATCTTGAGCAGCAGGATATATGTCAGGTGTGTGGATCTCAAGCTGATGATGTCTACCATGCGGTCATCAGATGCCCTCATGCTGCCACACTTCAGGCAGCAATGAGAGACCATTGCTCTCTGCCTTCTGAGCAGGATCTTGGTTAGTCTCGGCCAGAGTGGTTGCTACAGATTGCTTTCAACTACTCGTTGGAGGTATTGGCTAGCTTTTTTCTGCTTCTCTGGCATACTTGGAATGTACGGAAAAAAATTATACATGAGGGGGCTTCAGCTTGCATTGGGATCTCTGTCATCTTTTTGAATCGATACATGCACTCACTATTCACTATCCGGCAACAGGGAGACCCTCTAGATAACAAAGGCAAACGCAGTCTGCTACCGAGCATGAGTAAAAGAAAGGGGCCGGCAGTAGGTCAGGTTAAGAAGTGATGGTGTCCTCCACCCCTGGGTACTTTCAAAATCAATGTTGATGCTGCCTTCAATCTGCAGACAGGCGAAACTACGATTGGTGTGGTAATTGGAGATTGGGTCGGAGACTTGAAACTAACTGCCTGGCGTGTCATATTCCATTGCAGGGATGCCAAGGAAGCTGAAGCACGTGCTTGTCTGGAAGGTGTTCATCTGGCGCATAGATGGCCAGAGATCCCGATGATCATGGAATCTGATTGTCATTCGGTGGTCACCAAACTCAAAGAGAACACTCGTGATCGATCGTCGATCTGGCAACTTGTTGAAGAGGCGCGCGAGGTTGGGGGTCAGTTGAGTAGGATTGATTTTTCTTAGATTAGTAGAGTCCAGAATAACTTGGCACATGATTTGACGCAGTTTGCTATTAGGTCTAGGGAGTGTCAGGTGTTTTTTTCTTGTTTTCCGGAATGGATTGCCACTCTTTCTTGTAAAGACATTACTTAAATTTTAATAAAGTTTCTAGTTCATAAAAAAAAATCGTGCAAAGGGACCTAAGTTTTGGTGGATGGTTATGAATGGCATTTCTCCTGTGCTAGATCATAAAAATCTCACTAAAGCTCAAGGGTTCTCTTTGAACTTGATTCACATGCTTATTGCTTTATAATGGATGCTTTGAGTTTGGAGATTTATTATAGGGTGGATTGCAAAGAAACGGCCCAAGAGTTGTGGGAAGCAATCAACCGACTCTATGGTGACTCCTCAAGTGATGATAACAAAGTAAAGGAGGATGATCCTAAGGAGGAGGTGCATGAATGTGTTGAGCATGACCATGATTTGGTGATCGTGGAAGATTGCTCCACCTCATGGTCAAGTGATGATGATGAAAGATCTACCACAAGTTCACTTGACAAGGTTGATGATGATGCCTCAAGTGATGCAAAAGATGATGCTACTCCATGCACACTTGATGATGGTGATGATGGGTCATGCTCGGATGACATTGCTACTACAAATTCATCCACTACATCACATTACGTCATGTCACAAGATGACACCAAGGTATCTAATGCCAATGTGATTGATCTTGATTCATATGAGAAGCTTCTAGATAGATTTGGTAGCATGGTCAAAGCTTTAGAAAAAGAGATGGCTAAAACCAAGAAATTGAAAAATGAAAACTCTTTTCTAAAGAAAACATGTGAACAACAAAAGCATCTACTTTATGTTACTAGTTCATATGAGGAGCTAAAATTGGCTCATGAGTAACTTAGTGTTGCTCATGATAACTTGGTACAAGATCATGCTTTTCTCACTAATAATCTTTCCAATGAAGAAATTAAAACAAGTGAGATCTCATCACATGGGTCAATTGATCAATCACATATTGTTGCTAACCCTTGTGATGTAGGCAAGAAACATGTATCCACCCCTTGTGATGATTTATTAGCTATGCCATGTTCTTTATATATAGATGCTTGTTCTTCTTCCTTGTCTTGTGAGACTAACCTTTCGAAGGAGAACAATGAGCTCAAAAATGAAGTGAAGAATTTGAGCAACAAGCTAGAGAGGTGCTACAACACCAAAATCACCTTTGAGCATATGTTGAACAACAAAAGAAGTTATGGTGATATGAGTGGCATTGGATTCAACAAGTGCAAGATCAATGGCAAAAGATGGGGCAATCGAAGATATGAAAGAGAGATGAAGAAGCAAGAACAAGAGAAGCTCTCCCATTTCATGTGCTATCGGTGCCATGAAGTGGGACATCTTGCAAATAGTTGCCCAAACAAAGAGAAGTTCAAGTTCATAAAGGAAGAAGAGAGGCTAAAGCATGTCAAGTGCTTTAAGTGCCGCACATGGGGTTATCTTACCTCTATGTGCCCAAGCAAGCAATTGGTGAAGCAACAAGTGAAGCCTCAACCAAAGCCATAAGTTAGCAAGAAAAGACACCCTAAGAGCAAATCAAGATCAACCATGATGGTGGTGGTGACTTGATGATGATGATGAAGAAAACAAGGAGTGGAAGAGCAAGGCATCCAATGCTTGATCCAGATGCCAAGATGATGAGTAAGACTCAAGATGAGAAGAAAGATTATGCTCACATCAAGCGCTTTAAGTGTGAAGATATGGGACACTTTACCTCAAGGTGTCCTACCAAGCTTGAGAAGAAGGCTCAAGCAACTCATGAGAGGCAAGGCAATGGGAAGCACCACATTAGCAAGGAAGAGAAGGCTCAATCAAAGAGAAAGTGCTACTTATGCCGGGAAAGGGGACACATGGCAAATTCATGTCCCCTAGGTAATAATTCTAAGCCCATTTCAATTGATGATAATATTGTGCTTAGAAAGGATGGAAATGGTACCTCTATGGTTGCTATTGCAAAACATCCTGCAATTCATACTAAGGCTATACCTAAGTATGTTGCACCTAACTTGAGAGGACCCAAACTAGTTTGGGTACCATCAAAAAGTGGATGATTATTTACAGGTACCATCAGCATTGGAGACTTGGTTCAAGTGGTATTCATCTTGTAAATCATGTGATTGAGCCAGGTAATGAAGAATGATGATCATCAACCCAATGCCATGTCAAATGAGTGAAGTCCAATGTGCTACAACATACAAGTGTCATATTTAAGTTGTGGATGATTTATTGGATTATTTAATGGCTTGCAAATATGAGAGTTAAAGCTTGCTAATTGGATGATCATGAGCTAACCAAGGTATATCTCTAGTTGATCTCTTCATTTGGGTGCATAAGAGTTGATTGAATTGGATATATATATGCATATGTTGTTTGCTATGAGTTGTTTGAATGGATTAATTGATTAGTAATCAAGTTTGGATTAATTTAAGTTGGATAAATTCATAAGATGATCTTTAGTAAGTGTATTGAATGAATATATGTCTTGTGAAAGTATTTAAATAAGTTAGTTTCAAGTTTGATTCACATTTGATGAAGAATAACTCAATGTGTAGAAATATGTCATTTATTGAAAATCTGAGCTAGCTTAGATCAAGTCTGAATTCGAGTGATCAAATCTATTTGGATTGGCATGAAATTTAGTATACATGCTCTAGACTTATGTTATTAAGTGCTGTATAAATTTCATGAGAATTGGATAAGAAATGCTTCGGTTTTGGAGTGGATCTTGTCAGTTGTAGTGCAGCCGTTTTCATCATGTAGCAGTGGTGAAAGATGTGAAATCTGATTGGAATTTAGAAGTCAAATGAAGCCCAAATTTTTACAGCTGCTAGATGACTTCGTGAAGCACATCGCCACAAAATTTTAGGGTATTTGGATCTGTATATTGGGAAATGTAGATTATTCTTTTAAGGGTACAGATCTGCCAGAAAAATGATAATTATTGGATTGATCAAGAGTCACTTTGATTGAAAGGTTCTCAAGTTGGAATTATGTTTATAAGTGTTTGAGGAACCTAAGTTTGGTTTTGGATTGATCCAGAAGCATGAAAAGAGTACAAGGCCATTTGATTGTGGAGTGTACTTGGCACATATTTGGTACTCAAATTGGAAGATCAAGATCAAACTCAAGATGAAGATAAGGTTTAAGTTCTAGTGACAATTGGAAATCATTTAGAAGAAAGAAAAGAACTTAAACAAGTAGAAAGAAAAGGACTTAAAGAAGGATTCATGGTTATTCATCAAGTTAAGTCCATTCCATGGATCAATCAAACAAAGCTATTTCAAGTGAGTGTCAAAGATGGTTCTTTGGAGAGAGGTCACTTCTTCCTAGTGTAGGGACTTGCCGCCTTTTCTAGGTAAACCAAGTGTGGTGCTTGGAAAGCTAAAATAGAAGTGGTGATCTAAGGAACATTTGAGATACTTAGTTGGAGCAAATCAAAAGGATGGATCTAGAGAGCAAGCAACACCCAAAAGAGAGCTAGTCATGGCAATTCAAGTGGTATTCTAAGTAGTTCTCTCATGCAAGCTTTGATCAAAAGATGAAGCAAGTCAACCACAACAACAAGATAGTGCACTTGATCTTAAGTGGTTCTTAAATCATATAGGTGAAGAATGGATTTCATTATTGATGACTGGTCTTCACCAAGCTTATAATTGGACTTCACATTGCTATTGCGGAGCTTTATTGGAAACTAACGACAATCTTCTACTCCAAGATAGCAAATGTATCATTGTAATGTGCATGATCATTTTCATACCTTACTAGTATGCGGTTAGTGCATATAGTACATGCTTATTAGGATCATGCATAACAAATGAAAATTTTAAAATTCATAGCCTACAACTATGCTTGAATGGTTAATTGGTCTAGTGGTAGTTTATGAGTTTGTTCATAAGCTAGTGAACCCAAGTACTTGATTTATTTTGGATTGCCAGCAAGTGACAAGTACAACCTCAATAAGATAACTGCTTAATGTGTGAAGAAGCTTAGAGAGGGTTCAATCCAGACTTGGAAGCTTAGGCAAATCAATTTAGTTCAAGTCATATTAGAAGCTCATGACAATGAGAAGAGTACAAGAAAGATAACAATGCAAATGGATATCTAGTTTGTGTATTTCAAGTGGTATCTAGACTCAATTGATCTCCTCAAGTGGTATTTACAAGTGGTGTCTAGATCAACTTACAAGTGATATCCTACAAGTGGTACTCATGAAGATGACAAGTGTTCAAGAAATGGATATAATTGACAAATCTTACAAGTGGTTTCAAGATCGTTCCTACATGTAGTATATCTAGATTATCACATAGTTACAAATGGTATTCATACAAGTGGTATCTAGCACAACAAATGGTGGTTCCTCAAGCGATCCTCAACTTTAAGTGATCATCAAGTGAAACAAGTTCCCTCATCAACAAAAGCTCAAGCTTATCAAGTGGATGACCCATGCTATGACATAGGGGGAGGTGCCCCACCAATTGGTATCAAGGTCAAAGATCGTACATAAGGTGTCATTCCAACATATGTGGTGTTGTTCATAAAAAATGCAAGATTCAAGTGTCAACCATCTACCCCAATGCAATCCTTTGTATCAATAAGAAGCACACCTTTTATGGAAATTGATGACAAAGGGGGAGAAGTTGGATCAAAGATATGTAAATGCATCATGGGGAGAAGTAGAAGTTGGACATGGACAAAGAGGGAGCAACATTGAACATTGGAGAAGGATTAAAATTCTTGGACAAGAGAAGCACACAAGTAGGGGGAGCAAGCTCATGAACTTTGGTTGCATTTGATATGTGCATATTCATGTACTTGCTTGCATTGCACAAGTTTTTAATTTTGATATGCATGCTTGTGTGTTGTATGCTAGTTATAGAACTTGAATGATGATATGATAACTAGCATGCATAAGATGGTAGCTAGACTTGTGTTTTTCAAGCAAAAACTAGAGCCTTGCTTATAATGTTGATCTCACGGGGTTTCTAGTGTTTTTGTTGTCTAGCTACTCATGATGCTAAGGATGGTGTTAAAAGTGCAACTCGGATTGGTATCATGCTTCAAAGGTTATTCTATACACCTTAGCATCACTTAGTAGTGGTAACACTCCCACAAATTTCTTATTTATGCATGTGTGCAAACTTGAAACCAAACCATTTGAGCACACATGTAGGGGGAGTTATCACTACCAAGCTGGGTTTTATGGTGCTTATCCAAATCTTCACATAGAGCTTAAATGTTAGATAAGTAGCATAAAATCCATATCAAGTTAGCAATTTACACTTGTGTGAAGTGCTAGCTTGAAATGAGCTTAATTTCCATATCTTTGTAGAGTTGCCATCAATTACCAAAAAGAGGGAGATTGAAAGGTCCTTGTTTTGTTTTTGTAATTGAGTGACAACCTAGGTAGACTAATGTGTTTAAATGTGAGATACACAGGTGATTAGTCCATAGGTACACTTGTGTGCACAACTCATGCCATCACGGTGAAGATGGCTTGGATTTGTTGAAAGGCTCACACATGTGATGAAGGAGCTCATTGCATATGAGACATGACATTGAGTCATATGACTAAGGTGGAGAAGATCAAGACAAGACTTAGATTGATAGATCGGTTGCAAGTGTGAAGGGCAAGTTGGAGGCTTTGGAGCGATGGACCACATGGCGGTGAAGCTTGAGCAAGACTTGGCGCCAATGGATGAAGGCAATGGTGAAAAGCAAGTGAGGTCAAGATCGATGAACTAACAAGGTCACGTGATGATATGAAGTGGATAATATCATTTGTGATATGGTTGGTGCATGTGTTACATCAATATTGGAGGAGATGGAATGGAATGCGTAAGGCAAAGGTATAACCTATAGGGTATTTCATTTCACCGGTCATAGGTGTGTAGAGAAGTTTATGACCGGGTTTAGGATAGATGGTCATACTATCAAGAGGGGCAAACTTGTTTGCGTATCAGTCATCTAGTGCCACTCGAGTGATCTAACTTTGCATTGTTGATAGGATCGAGTGGCATGGTGAAGAGGGTGCTAATCCTTTGGAAAATATTTGTGAAAAGCTAACACACATGCACAAGATGGTGGACACTTGGTGGTGGTGGCACATTTGCAAAGGAAGAGTTGTTGGAGTTGATTTGGATCAACTTGGAGAAGAAAAGAGCAAGTTTGGGATATCCGAGGGTTAGAAAATGTGTTGATATTTATAAGTGCAAATAGAATATGAAGGATTCCACAAGCGCACATAATACCATTATAGCATTTTACTCGAAGTATTCCAGGTATCGTTATTTATATTTTACCATAGCAAAACAATGGAGTAAAGATTTATTGGGTAACAAAGGACTATCTATTAACATACCTGCTCTTGAGCACTTTGGGACACCGCTTAGATGGTAGACCATCCACATTAGATAATTCTACTGACGCGACTATGGTCCTACAATTTAACAACCTGTTCAATTTGGTGTGGACTACAAAGGATAGACGGGACTGTTACCACCCACTGCTACCACACAACCAGAGAACAGGGTGTACTCATAGGTAGAGAATCGTATAAGCACCATGCTTACATGAGGCTCGGCTACTTAGCCCAATTGATAAACTATAGCAGGCTAAGCGCTCTATGAACCCACACACAAAAGTAAAGATAAGCTTAACTAAGCAAGATACATATTAAAAGTAAGCATAGCCATGTAGATAGGAATATGATGAATTGATAATAAGTCTTACAAGATGTGAAAGTGAAGATACAAGGCTTTGCCGAGCCTCCAAGACTATATCCAAAACTTGAGCATGAGCCCAACTTGACCCTCACTCCCGAGCTACTAATCTATTACATTAGAAAGTTCTAGACCTATTCCTCCTGGTGTGTTTTGATCTGAATTAGAGATATGAATTAGGGTTTCAGGATGGCTCTAGGGAGGGGGGTAGGGGCTGCTATATATAGGGGGTAGCGTCAATTCTGGACCCTCAGATCAAACCGACTTAAAAGGATGGCGTAGATGCAATCTTGGATGCAGTGGAGAATGACATTCGAAGGGGAGGCTGATAGGTGGGGCCCACAGGTCGGCCGACCCCTTGTCAGCGTCTCGGCTCGATCTTTGCTAGAGAGTCTCCTAGGGTCTTCTAGAGTCTTCTGGAGTTATTTTCATCGTGGATAAACATGATTAAATCTGATGATTGAGTCTACCTTGCCAGTTTTCTAGATAAATCCTCCTTCAAACATAGATTCACCAAAAGTTGTGGAATTTATTTGTTGAAACCCTAGACCTATGTTGGTGATCCTTTTTATGCATTTATATAAGTTATATTGATGGTTTATGATGAACGTTAACGACCGTCGACAAGCTCCCCCACACTTAACCTTTGCTAGTCCCTGAGCAAAGCCAAACTCAGCAATGGATGAGGAGTTGCTACAATGTTTTCACTCCTCAAAAGTACACATGCATTCAATCAAAAATTCTCCTCTAGATTAGAATAAACTAATCTGACTTTCAAACTTACCCATATTACCTTAAACTATGGGGCTTCTTAGCCTTCACTTGGGTCTTGAGTAATTGAAAGACAAATTGATCAAGTCAAGCACTATGTCTCAAGTTCTTTGTTCCACCATTGTTCCAGAGTTTTTGTAAGTTTTTCAAAATCAAACTCCGAGATTCCATTGTATGACACTCTCAAGTCTCTCATTATATGTGGTATTTGTGGATCCTCACCAAGGCATAAAATGATGTTGTGCCTTATCTCTTCCTTCCACTAAAGCTTATGTGGAGTTCATAGGTAGGGAGAAAGCTAGAGCATACTTGCAATGCATATATTGTAAAGTCACACAATGGATCTAAAGAGAGTTGAGTCATACAATCAAATCAAGATGTGCATGTGTGTGGATATATATGGTGGCTAACCTAATTCTACTTTGCTCCTTGAAAACTTATCTCTCTTTTGAAACTAGAAAATATTTTTGCAAGAAAACATGGGCTATCTTATTCATCTCTTTCTCTTTTTTCAGGCGGGCATCTGAGTACCCATTGTTTTAGATATCTCGGACACATGTCTATTTTTTCTCAACTTTTTTTCAACTCTTTTTTTCTTCTTCTATTTTTTATGAATAACTTTTGCATAGCCCATGCCTCTTATTTGCAACAAAACTTTTGAGAGATAGTAACAAGAACTTGGAGCATTTATTTGGTGGATGAAAAACCTATCAAGCTTGTTTTTGGTGTTTACCCCCAGTGTAGGAATAAAACATTTTTGGGTGGATCTAAATGGAATGACATGTTTTTGTGCCTACCCCCAGTGTAGGAGTAGTGCATATGTGGGTGGTGTGTACGTGATCTTGATTTTAAGAGCATGACAAACCTCTCATAAGGGTCAACAAAGCTTGACAAAACTCAATGCAAAATAAAGCATCATATATATGGAAGATTTCCTAGCCTAAATAACATGTATGGCTCTGGTAGGAATTCAAGCTTTGTCATACATGAACTCATCATATAACATTTTTGTGTTTTTCAGAAGATAAATCTCCAGAATTTTAGTGTCACTTGGAACAAGATAACAACAACTCAAACCTTCTTATATCATATCTGTCAATTACCTAGACTTAGATCAAGCATATGCTACCCACGAGTTTCAAGTTCAGTGTAAATCCTTATATCAAAACAATCTTATCCAAAACTCAAGAAAATTCTAGACTAAAAACTAGGTACTTGAAAGGAATTACAACAGAGCAACTATTAATAATTTCCATTAGAGATTATGTAGAGAGTCCCTATTTATTTATTTAGCTCTTAAAAGAAATTAAAGCAAACCAGACACACTCTTTTTATATTGTTTTCATTTTTAGTTCATGCATTATAACTATATATATTTCTATAAAGATAACTTTTTATTTTGTTTTTAGTTATTCATCTATTTTCTAATATATATATATATAAAGCAAACTAAGAATAATAAAAGGAAAAAAATACTTATCTAGATACACGGGGGATGCCTTCTCCCCCAAGCTGGTTGTTGTCGTGGTTGCTCAACGAGGTGGCCGAATGTGGAGGTGCTGGAACAGAGCCTCCCAATTTTGATTTTGCTGTTGCTGTTGTTGTTGGAGGCTGGCCATCTTGTGTCCCATGCTTACCTACCATTGCGTATGATTATGTAACATACCTTGTATGATAGCATTTGTCTCTTCAATGGTTGCAAGTCTATTATCGAAGCAGTGGTAGGCTACCTGAGAGTCAAGATACCCTCAGCCAAAGAAAGACATGCGTCCTCCTTGATGCCCACTCGGTTTGCTCTTGAAGATGAGGATTCTTATGGTGGCGCTTCCATTGGTGGAGTTTCCAATGGTGGTGCCACCTTCTTCTATCAAACTCATCTTGATTTTGAGTTTGATATTGGTTTGATAGGTGCTTCCTTTCTTGACTTGTTCCTATTCATTGTTTAGTGTTTCGAAGTCAACCATCAATAGTAGAAACTGGCGACATCTTGTGTGCATCATAATTGCCGGTTCAAAACTTTCACTTGTAGAATTTGGGGGATCAACTCCCCCACACTTTGCTCGAAGTGTGTTCTGCTCATAAAGACAAGGTAGAGATCAAGTGCATGGGCTCTGTTGGTGGGAAAAGACCAATAGAACCAAAACCTTATTTATTATTCTCTAGCCTTAGGCACATTGAATCATGATAAGATTGATGTTGTGTGCATTGTTCATTTATAGCATGGGTGATAAGATCAAGAGGATGAGCATGAATGTAGCATTTTGACTATGAAAAACAAAATGGAGTTGCTTAACCTATGGAAGGATTGTCCATCTTTATATAATGTATCAAACTTTTCATGACTATGACTATCATCTTCCAAAGATAAGATATGCAACATTTTAGCTCATTTGGTTAAGACTAAGATCAAGAAAGTGGTGCTATGAACAAACTTAAGGAATAAGACATGTTGAGTTAATCAGGTTGGATCAAGCAAAGTTGCAACTTGAACATGTTTGTGTCTTCATTTATGTGCATACGAAGATCAAGAGGAAAATGATGACCACTTACCTTAAAATGTTACCTTCATCATTGGAGCGTGATGACACCATATGATGAAGGGTAGATGACTTTCGGTGGTCCTTTCCTTCCTTGCATCTTGAGTTGTTCATGAGCATCTTGTCTCATATGTTGCACTCCTTTCTCACTCTTCCATCATGCCATCTTTTGTTCTTTCTTGGCATTTTGATTAGACCTTCTGCTCCTCTCATTATTTCTTCTCTACAAGGGATTAGTAGACAACACATACCCAAAGGAGTATACAAATGATTCAAAGTAAGGATAGTGTTGCCATGGAGTTAAAGGTCAATCTATATCCTATGTTTTAAATAATATGCCTTTATTATTCACCACTACTTCAAACTTTCAACAAGGTTTAGGCAAAGATGTGCAAAATTGTTTTGAAGAATACCTCAAACCTTGATTTGTTTCTACGAATGATCTCCTAACATTCCCAATAAAATTTGAATATTTTCCTGCAAGGGTTAGTGTTGACATTTCTTAGCATAACTCTTTACTAAGTTGTCATCCCTAGCATGATGCCAGAAATGCGTGGTTGGTAATTATTAATGACACTTGTAAACTCAGAGAAAATTATATATGTTAAAGTAAAGTATCCACAAGCGCACAAATAATATACCATTGTAGCATTTCACCCGGGAGTATACCGAGTATCGTTATTTATATTTTATCCATAGGGAGGAGCTATGGGATTGTTGGCAAAGAGATATTGACAAATATATATATACTTATGATAAAACCACTCTCATGCTATGGCAGGGGTAAGTCAAATGATAAATAAATGATAAGTATGAAGCATTGATAATAATTTCAGAGATAGAAATAGAAACTCATAAAATGTAGTATGGCCAGGCAGGAGATTTGGTAAGAGCAAAAGATTCCTAAGTCATTCCTTATTTACTAAGTATTTTGTACACCCAAGTATATACACTCTCATCTATAGCATAATTAACTTTGAATCTATGCATAAGGAAAATTACTAAGGAAGATCAAGAACAGAGCTTGTCTCCCTTCGCAACCGTGTTCTACTTGCTCTACAAATGGTGAGTGGACTATAAAGGACTCAATGGGAGTGTCACATCCACGATCTACCACATGACCTAGAGTGCAGAATGCAACCACATGTAAACAATATCTAAGCATGATGCTTACATAATGTCGACCACTTAACCCACGGGCGTCTTGGGCTAAGCGCTTTGTGAACATATGCATAAACTCATTATCAATCACAACTATATCAAGTATATAACTAGAGCAAACTTGGAACATAATAAATAGCAACATGATATTGAAGTAGCACAAAGTCAAAAATAAAGAGATACAATGGCTATACCAGTCTCCAGATGACATATCCAAAATCTTGAGCAATAACCCACACTCTACTTGAACCTTGCTAGCTAGCCTATCCTAGAAGCTTGAAGAATTGTAGCTCTATTCTCTTCTCTCTAGAAACCCTAATTTCTAGTGTGATCTTGACTTATGGTAGCATGCTCTAGAGGGGGGTAGGGGCTGGTTATATAGGATGGAGCATCAATCCTGAGCCCTCGGATCAAACCGACTTGAATAAATAGCATAGATGCAATCCTTAAGGAGGTGGAGAACCAACATAACAACAGGGGGCTAATAGGGACCAAGGGACCGACCGGCCTGGAGGTGGGGCCAGGCGGACCGACCTGTCATCCTCTATAGGTCTGCTTCGGTGGCATGGCTTCTGGTGTCCTCTAGAACCTTCTGGAGTAGTTTTTGCTATGGATAAGCACAATTTGATTTGATGTTTTGGTCCTCCATGATGGTTTTCTGAATAACTCATGCAAAAAATACAGATTCACCAAAACTCATAGAAATTATTAGTTTAAACCCCTAAGTCTTTGTTGGTGATCATATTTATGCCCTTATATATGTTTTATTGATGGTTTATGATGGATGGTAACTACCGTCAATAGTTAGTCCACATATACAACCAAATTCTATACAAGTATGTTTTGATTTAATAATTATGTTCGAATAATATTCCGGAGCATGCTTACAATAGAACAAGGAAGTTTAAAAGACTAAAGAGATTCATTCAAGTAGAAACAAGAATATGTATGGTGAACCAAAGGAGTATGATTATTTAAATTTTTATTTGTGATTTAGCAGTTTAAGCATGGCATAAAGGTAGAGATACCCAAGATAAATTAGCATCATGTTATGAGATATTTTAAAGAACTCCATCCTCCTGACTTGAATTTTGCAGAGTGCAAAAGCAAGTTTGGATGATAGAACTCTCATATGAATGTGATTCAATGTTGCATCATGTTTGGTTGAACATACCTTATGTATTTATCCTTCCTTTTTTACTTAGATGATTAGTGATAGAACTATCTGAAGGAGGTGCGTCCGATTTACATATTGATGAGAGCTTGTGGTCCATTGAGCAGGCCTTTCCTTACATTAATCTTTGTCATTGCACCATATCTAATGAGGATATGAACAATTGCATGCTCTTCTTCCATCAACCTTTCTTGATTTTTGTTTATTCTTGGTTGATGAGTTAGGGTCCATTGGAGATGCAAACTCAAGTTCATCCTTGGTTGTCTTTGTCCTCTAATGGTGTGGTGGAGAGTTCTTCTTCTTTGTTTGTTAGTTGTACGCCAGCCATCTTGATAGTCGAGGAAGGAACCTCATTAGAATTTGTGTGAAAGCTTCATCTCCGATGACTTAGGGATGTCTTCTCGTACCCATGGTTGTTCATGATTCCACGAGACACCATCGATAGACCACCACTGATTGATGACATTTTGTTGACATGAGATTGCACGCCATGATGTACTGGCATCTCGTTGTCTTGGTTCTTGTTGTCGATGTGTGAATTGGTGTCTCCGAAGATGATGGGAGCAGATGTATTCTGGATAATACAAGGTGGGTTGCATCCTGCTTCTCATCAGCATCCAAGCTTGAGTCTTGGGAAAGCTTAATGCTAGGTTGTCTTTTGATATTGCTCTTAGTCTGTCAATTTGTTCATCCACTTCCACAGCTGTAGTGGTGGTTTGGTAGGTTCATACCAAACCTTGAATAGGCATAGCTTATATTCATTCTTCCTGCAAAATGTTAATGGACACATACCTGAGGGAATACAATGAATTTGAAACATGGGTTGTTGTCCATAACTTCTGTAATTTTTCTCTATGCTAATGAAAGGATGGTTTTAGGATTACTTTAGCATAGATTTTGTTTATTTGCAAATTTTATGTGTTTGCTACATTCTAGCATGGTTCAAGGCAAAGATAACCTGCAACAAAAGATAAGCGAATAAACCTTGATACTCACAGTTCTTCCTTCATGAAGAATGAGCTAGGTCTTCTTTGTGCATAGTTATTAGAGTTCATCACATGCCTTGATTCATCTTTGATGTGAATTCATCTCTTGACTTACCCAGATTGAATTTGAGAGTTTTCTATAGGGGTTAGTCCAACAAAATGTGTAGTGTCTACACAAGCAACTTTTAGTCCAATAACTACAGTAGACTCCATGTCTTTTTTGATTAAGGAAGGAGTTTTAACCTAAGCACCATGCTTAATTTAAAAGCCAATGGAAGTATGTATAGTACTTCCAAACCAAAGCATACTATGGAAGACAAAAGTAACATGAAAGCATTTTAGAGATTTACTCAAATAGAGATGAAAGAGCATGGTCATGGTGACTGATTTTCTTTAAGATAAAGGATGCAGGTGGCTTGGATATATGCGTGGAACTAAACATGTTGTGGATTTGATATGAGAGAATTCAAATTAAACAGAATGGATGCATGGATTATTCTAAGCAAACATGCAGTGGAATGCAAAATGTTAAAAAGGTAACTACTCATTAAGTTTAAAGTCCATGAGCATGACTATCTCACATTTCTTGATCATACTTACCCTGACTCACAAGATGGAACTTGTGAGTAGTGCAACGTTTGTTTCCGTCACTTGAGATGTGATTTCAATTCTTGCGACATCAACTTTTTTCTCCAATCTACACATGGTTAGATTAATATATATATGTCTATACAAACCTATGAGATGGCAGGGTTCCAGTGTTGATGGATCTTTGAATGTTCAGGCACCCTGAGGTTCTTCAATGTTTCTTCTTTTCTTGTGGAAGCTTGCCGAAAGGTCAAAATGACATATGCTATCCCGTCTTATTCCATAATTCAACAGAACAGGGGTAATCCTACTAAAGCTAGTGTTACATTAATGATCTAAATCTTTACGCTAATTGTTTCCCCGACAACAGCACCAAAAATGCTTGTTGGTATTTATAAGTGCAAATAGAATATGAAGGATTCCGCAAACGCACATAATACCATTGTAGCATTTTACTGGTAGTATTCTAGGTATCATTATTTATATTTTACCGTAGGGAAGCAATAGAGTAAAGATTTATTGGGTAACAAAGGAGTATCTATTAACATACCAACATAGCTAGAGCAAGGGGTAAAGGTAATGATAGGAATTAAGCATAATGACACTTAGGGGATAGATCACTAATATAATGTAAACTAGTTAACTCAGGAGAACAAGGGGTGTTGTAGATTCTTATGATATTCTTATTACAGGATCAAAGTATATATATACCTGACTATAGCTAAGATTAACTCTACTCTTGAGAACTTTGAGACGCCGCTTACACGGTAGAGCATCCACAATAGATAACTCTACTGACACGACTACAGTCCTATAATTTAAGAACCTATTTAATTCGGTGTGGACTACAAAGGATAGACGGGACTATCACCACCCACTGCTACCACACAACCAGAGAACATGGTGTACTCATAGGTAGAGCATTGTATAAGCACCATGCTTACACGAGGCTCGGCTACTTAGCCCAATCGATAAACTATAGCAGGCTAAGCGCTCTATGAACCCACACACAAAAGCAAAGATAAGCTTAACTAAGCAAGATACATATTAAAAGCAAGCATAGCCATGTAGATAGGAATATGATGAATTGATAATAAGTCTTACAAGATGTAGAAGTGAAGATACAAGGCTTTGTCGAGCCTCCAAGACTAGATCCGGAACTTGAGCATGAACCCAACTCGACCCTCACTCTCGAGCTACTAACCTACTACATTAGAAAGTTCTACACCTATTCCTCCTAGTGTGTCTTGATCCAAATCAGAGATATGAATTAGGGTTTCAGGATATCTCTAGGGAGGTGGGTAGGGGCTACTATATATAGGGGGTAGTGTCAATTCTAGACCCTCGGATTAAACCAACTTAAAAGGATGGCATAGATGCAATCTAGGAGGCGGTAGAGAACCGACATTCGAAGGGGAAGCTGACAAGTGGGGCCCACAGGTCGGCCAGCCTAGGGGTGGGGCTGACTGGCCCCTCCTATCAGTGTCTCATCTCCATCTTTGGTGGAGATTCTCCTAGGGTCTTATAGAATCTTCTGGAGTTGTTTTTGTCACGGATAAAAATGATTAAATCTGACGATTGGGTCCAGCTTGCCGGTTTTCTGGATAAATCCTCCTACAAACACAGATTCACCAAAACTTATGGAATTTATTAGTTTAAACCCCTAGACCGATGTTGGCAATCCTTTTTATGCATTTATATAAGTTATATTGACAGTTTATGATGAAAGTTTACGACCGTCAACAAAATGCAACCAAAATTGTAGCCAATGCGTAGCCCAGTCTAGGGGTGACACCACCCTTTCTAGTGTGCACCGCCCCCTAGGGCGGTGGCACCGCCACCCCAAGCATGCTGCACCACCACCCCTGCGACGTGCCCAAATCAGCACTACCACCCTTTCTTATTTTGGGCATAACTCTTAACTTCGAACTCTGATTTCGATGACCTAGGACTTTTCGGAAAGCTAATGAAATTCTCTACAAGATTAAAGTGGTAGTTTTTAGATTTGAGATGAAGGGGTACCGCCATGGTCACCGGACTGTCCGGTGCTAGGCACTACCATATGTTTTCCAAAGAGGGGCGAAAACATGTTTTCGGTGCCGTGGGGGCACCGCCACCCCTAGTTTGGTGCACCGACCCCTATGTCCGGTGCCTAGGTCACAATGGCTAGTTTGTGCAATTTGACCGTTGGGCACCACCAACCTATGTCTGGTGCCCGCATGTTGTCGTCCGATGACCGTGCAGAAATGTGCTCCAAGGCTCCAACGGTTCTATTTGGCTTGGGGCTATAAATAGAGGTGGAGCTTGGCCTTAAGCTGGTTGCTGGGCACCCTTAAGCCTTGGTGGCTATTGATACTTCTTATGGCTATTGGACAATTCTACAAGCGCACAGAATATATCGATGCAGCATTTCACTTGAGAGTATTCCAAGTATCGTATTATTTCCATAGGGAAGCTAAGTTTGGCTAGACAATTGGTAGAGTGAATTCTAAGTGAAAAATGACTATGAACTATCATGTTCTTATACCGGGGATAAACTAGAGTAATAACTAAAGGACTAAAACAAGAATGAAACTAAATGACAGCGTAGGTAGAGAGAGGTCATAGAGTAACTATAAGATAAACCAAGTACTACCTATCAGGCAAACAATATATCTAAGTTTAGCAGATCAGGATTCAATAAATACTTTAGAGCATACTTGCGTTGGATTTAACTAAACATGAAGCACAATGAGCCCTATGATTGAATAACTTGTTCCAATGTGGTGGAATACATAGGATGATAGGGCTGTCACCACTTGCCTAGTACCACAATCTATCTAGAGAACTAGCCACAATCCAAGGTAACATATAGTCTAAGCACCACACATACACTATAAGATACTACTCTATCCTCATGGTAAGATTAGAGCACTAGCTAGTGACGAAGATCCTGTATTATTGGAAACTTACTAACTAAACAAGATATGATCAAAAAGCCACAACACAAATATAACTAAGGATTTAGCTAAATGCTAGAAATGTAGAAAAGTACTAAAAAGGAAATATATATGTTGCAAATAAAGTATCTTACAAGAGGAATTACAAGAGCTATACTAGAGACTTCTAAAGACTTCTCCTATAGCTCTAAGCTCTTCACTCTTCACTCGCACTCTCACTACTAGCCGAATTACTACTTGGACTCAATTGGACACTAAAACTACTCAAATGGAGATGGATGTCGAGATGGGATGATTACAATTGAGGTAAATGTGGTATTTATAGCCTCCTAGAGTATGGGGGTACTTGTAGGCGACTAAGGAAGGTCGTGGCGGAGCCTTAGCAGTCGGACGATGGGGGTGGCGTTGGCCTATCGTAGGATGCACTGCCATTACATCCTACTACCTTGGTTGATCCTCCAAGGCAGTTGCCAAGTCCAAGAGGTGGTTGCTTCAGTCGGTGACCTCCTGTGCATGTGCCAATGAGCCCCTCAATCCATGTGAGGTGGAGAGATGGCCCTTGGATCAAACCGACATGAAACCAATGCGTGGATGTGCTCCAAATTGTGTTTCTTGGAGGATCACGTCGATCAGTGATGTGGACGAGCCAGGTGGCCATCGACCAATGTGGTGGGCCATCGGTCGACCCCACCTATTAGCCCCTAGGGGCCCTCTCATGGTGGATTGCCTCTAGGTGTGTCCCACTTGTATATTTTCAACATTTTTCGTACATACAAATAAAACTCATGTACAAGTGGAATTCCATTAGTTATAAGCCAAATCCCTATGCTCTATGTTGAGTTTTCCTTGAATTGTTTGCATTGTTGATGGCTAGAATATGCATTTAGTGACCATGAACAAGCTCCCCCAAGCTTGCCTTTTGCTCGTCTTGAGCAAAGACTGAACGGATCAAGATGTCCAAGAGGGGGGAGGTGAATTGGGCTAATTCTTTTTGCAATAATTAAATCCTACGGTTAGCTCAATTAACCCCTTGTGCCTAGAAAAGTATTTCTATTAAACTAATGCACAACAGAATTGCAACCTATGTTCCAAACTTACTCTAGCATGGCAATTCTATGAATATAAAGACAAGTATTGAATTGCTCAAAGTAAATGCTCAAAGTAAATAGAGAGAGAAACACGGTGATGTTTTGCTGAGGTATCGGAGAGTCACCACTCCCCACTAGTCCTCGTTGGAGCACCCGCGTAAGGTTGTAGCTCCCCCTTGATCCGTGAAAGGATCAAGTGCTCTCTATGGGTTGATTCTTCGACACTTCATCGCAGTGAATCACCCAAAGCCGCTCACAACTTGAGTTAGGTCACCCACAAGCTCCACCGGGTGATCACCAAGCTCCCAATCACCACCAAGCTGTCTAGGTGATGGCGATCACCAAGAGTAACAAGCACAAACTCTCACTTGACCACGCGAAGCCTAATGAGAAGATGGATGCACACTTTGCTACTCTTGATTCACTAATGAGGCTACTTGGATTCTCAAATCTCAATCACCTCACTAGGACCTTGCTCTTCTTGGCACTCACAAACATGTTTTTTAGCTGTTGGAATGAGCAAAAGTGACTCCACACATGAGTGGAGCTTCTATTTATAAGGCAGCCAGAAAAACAAACCATTATGAGCTTCTGCGGGGTGACCGGACGCTCCGGTTAGTTCAACCCGCATTTCAGTGATAATGTGTTGACCGGACGCTGGTAGGGTCCGGTCACCACTGACCGGACGCGTCTAGTCGCATTAAACCCTCATTGGAACCTTACTGTACTCGACCGGATGCTGAACCCCCGGGGCCCGGTCAGCACTGACCGGACGTGTCCGGTCGCCAATTCCCTTCTCTAGAACCTTACTAAAGTCAACTAGATGCTGCCTCTCAGCATCCGGTCACTTGACCACTCCAGCATCCGGTCGCACCGAATGCAATCTCTTGATCAAATGAACTGACCGGACCCTGCGGCCAGCATCCGGTCGCACCAGAGCCAGCGTCCGGTCAGCATTTGACCCTCCATTCACTTCCAACTCTCAAACATATCTGAATGAAGTTTGCTCCATAGGATCATAGGGCTGTTGTGGAGCTACCTAGTGCTAGTTTAAACAAGTGTGCACCACACCTAACTTAATAGACTCACCTAGGTCAAGCTACCCATCCATACCCCCTTAATAGTATGGCCAAAGGAAAAACAAAGTCCTAAACTACTCTAAGTGTCACTCCAACTCCATTCGACACTTAGAACTAGTCATCCTTAACCTTGTCATCCATCCTTTGAAAACTGAAATGATTTCCATCGTAGGGGCATGACCACCTCAATTGCCCAATAGATCTCCATTACCATGACCTAACTTAATTGCTTCTACAAAACACATGTTAGTCATAGTAATCTTGTATTGTCATTAATCACCAAAATCCAACTAGGGGCCTAGATGCTTTCAATCTCCCCCTTTTTGGTGATTGATGACAATACCACCTCGAGTATGTGAAAGAGTGAGGTTTTTGACGGGGTTGGTTCATATAAGCTTTTGTCAATAAGAACAAAAGAGTTAGGCAAGCTTATCTGACCCAAGCCAACACAACGTACTCAAAGGATATGAATTAAGCAAGAGTACAAGTAATAAAGCTCATTTGCATTGGAGTATTAATGCGGAAGCAAAGGCAAATGAGCATTGCACAAGTGATATGACATAAAGGAATTCAAAGTAGAGAGCACACATGTCATAAATCACAATCACGTAGATATCACTATCACATAGATATAATAATATGCATGAAGGTAACACACGAATGCACAATAGTAATAGTGTATCACACAAATAAAACTCCAAATATATATAATAAGCTAATACTAGATAACTAGCTCCCCCTAAATGTCACTCCCCCTAAGTCTACATACTCGAACCCTCTCCCCCTTTGGCGTCAAACACTAAAACCTAAGGGTCGGTCGATGGGGCTGCAGCGGACGAGTCGGGCGCTGAAGTACGTGGAGTAAGATGAAACTGGGCGCCATCATCATCTGACCCTAAGCTCTATACTGACTGACCCTCTATGGCTAGAAGTGTCTCTGAAGTGATCTAGGTCTAAGCTAGGGTAGGTGTAGCCTGTGATGCTGCTGATATGTCTGTCGTAGGATCTAAAGAGGCGACAGACGACAGGAGCCTCTGAGTAGTCATGACAACTGGAGCTACTATAGAAGGACTGGCGGTATGCATATGTGGTGGTGTAGGCATGCCTATCAACTCGCTGAAGGATGCTCCAAGACTCCTAGAGACTAATGTGTCAGGCACAAATAGCGAGGATGACTGCTCCAGTGTGAAGCTCATCTGAAATGGTGTGAACTGTGGGGCTACCAATGGTGAGGACAACCATTGGGACACCTGAACTATGGGTGAAGCAAACGGAGCTGGAGGCTGTCCCTGACTCTAAGGCCCACTAGGCTGTACTACTGGAGTCATCATAGTGGTGGCAGGTAGAGCAAGCTAGGGTGAAAGCTGTGGCTATGGGGCCCCAAGTGCTGTTACTACATGCTGCATAAATCCCATAAGCTAGTGCTGCATGAGTAACTGTTGCTGATGCATCTGCTGCTGCTGCCACTGGAACTCGTCCTGACGAGCCTAAAACTGTGCAAAGTTGGCAGCTGTCTCCTGAGCCTATCGTGCCTGATCCTGCTGCATCCGCTCAAGAATAGCAATCAAGGCGGGGTCCATCTACGGTGCAGGTGGAGCTGAGCTAGAACTGCTAGCCTCTACATCATGTCTGCATGGAGGCATATGAGGAATAGGCAGATAGTCATCATCTGAGCTGTCACTAGTCTCTGTCACCTCCTGCTGTGCCTCAAGCTGCTCCTCCTTAGTAGCAGCTATGCCTCTGATAATCTCGTCCCGCTGAGCTGCTGACTTTGGAACATCTGGACAATGGCTAGGCTAAGTGGGTGCCTATGGTGTGTTGTGTCTGATCCTCTATGCCATGTTATATGCTGGAAACTTAGTG